>NW_027468657.1:14029320-14056820 GCF_046254945.1 Alosa pseudoharengus
CATATCACCAACACACTGCCCACAACACCCTAAGCCATGGCCTGCTGTGCCATATCACCAACCCACTGCCCACAACACCCTAAGCCATGCCCTGCCGTGCCATATCACCAACCCACTGCCCACAACACCCTAAGCCATGCCCTGCCGTGCCATATCACCAACCCACTGCCCACAACACCCTAAGCCATGCCCTGCCGTGCCATATCACCAACCCACTGCCCACAACACCCTAAGCCATGCCCTGCCGTGCCATATCACCAACCCACTGCCCACAACACCCAAACTGCACCTCATGCTTCATCACTGAAGCTCCTGCAACAGCTCTCATTAATCCTGCTGCTGCCTCACAGAGCTTCAGAGAGTCTGTCAGCTGTGTGTGTGTGTGTGTGTGTGTGTGTGTGTGTGTGTCTTGCTTGTGTGTGTGTGTGTGTGTATGTGTGTGTGTGTGTGTCTTGCTTGTGTGTGTGTGTGTGTGTGTGTTGGTTGTGTGTGTTTGTGTGTGTCTGGGCAACCAGGCGGCTTGTAGCTCCAGAGGATGTGCCAGACAGACGCAGGAAGTGGACTAGCCTGTCAGAGCGCCCCATCTGAGTCCAGTTTATATCCCCAGTGCTGCCGTTCCACGCATTCCTCATGGCCACCACTGCCAGTGACATTACAGGCTGTTTCGTCACGGCCCTAAATGCCAAGTGCCCCCTTCCTTAAGACCCCCGCGCATTAAATGTAGAGACCCTTGATAATGTCTGTTTACATATGTGTGCTGCGAAATGGGCCTCAGTACTTAATATGATGAGTCAGAGAGACACAGCATGACACTGGCTCCCACAGCAGAGCTGCGATGCGTTTCTCCCGTGCACAGTTCTCCTGCAGCTAGGAGACCGAGGCTCAGTGCACAGTTCTCCTGCAGCTAGGAGACCGAGGCTCAGTGCACAGTTCTCCTGCAGCTAGGAGACCGAGGCTCAGTGGTTGTGGCGCTGCACATCCACATTCAGTGCACACCACACACACACACACACACACACACACACACACACACACACACACACACACAGATACACACACACACACTCACACACACACACACACACACACACACACATGCATACATACACCCGCCTGCCCTCGCTGTGCTGTTTTCCTATGGGAGTTGATGACACAGCTCTCTGAGTCTTACCTCCGGCGCATGTGGTGTGTGTGTGTGTGTGTGTGTGTGTGTGTGTGGTGTGTGTGTACAATCGATACCCCTCCCCCACCCGCAGTATTTATCACAATCTGACTGTCTGTCTGGTCACCATAGTTACAGCTGCCAGGTGTAAGCTGACAGTAATCTGAGATTTTGTTCACCTGTCAGGATTGAGTGGTGTGTGTGTGTGTGAGTGTGTGTGTGTGTGTGTGTGTTTGAGTGTGTGTGTGTGTGTGTGTGTGTGTGTGTGTGTGTGTGTGTGTGTGCGTGTGTGTGTGAGTTAAACACCCTAATGCTCCCTCCTTTCTGCCCCGGTCAGCATGAAAGGGACAATAGCCCCAGCCTGATTAACACTGTGCAATCCTTTGCATTTCCTTCTAGACCGTTCCGTGTGGACGCAAGGAGAGTAAATGGCTTAGTGGAGAGGCCATGTGTTTTTCCTTGAGAGTTTCATGGACACTGTCTGATTAAAGAGGAAAATCTTGTGAAATATTTTTTTCTGTGTAGTTCTGCTGCAATACAGTAAGAAAAATATCACAGAAAAAACACCCACAAATGATAGATACAGTAAGATACCAAAATCACCACGGAACTTAATTGTGAAATCGCAAAGATCATGACATATTTCATGGTCCATGCATCATTCACAGTAACAAAGAGCTATGAACAACATGTTTAGCCAAATAAATACTCATGGCTGCTTACATGCTGTTTGATGATTGCGTGTGTACTGCGTGGACGCACTGCTAGCCTGCTATTTATAGCCACAGCACCCTGCACATAAAGCCTCGCCCCACTCTGTCACATTGGTTACTTTGACGCTCATTTAGTGGAGCCACACAAGCGTGCAGGCTGCCAGGACCGATCTCCCGCGCCAGACTGACATGTTTCACACAGACCCGTTATATTCGCCACCCCACTCCCCCCCCCCCCCCCCCCCCCCCCCGCTCTGGCCCCTGGGGGTCCCATCCTGGCGCTAGAGGGGTGTTGGGCCTGGCTGGGGGTCCCATCCTGGCGCTAGAGGGGTGTTGGGCCTGGCTGGGGGTCCCATCCTGGCGCTAGAGGGGTGTTGGGCCTGGCTGAGGAGGAGACGGTTCACCCGCTTGCCCACTCCTCTGTGCCAGGAGTGAAGTGGAGGAAATAGTGATGACTGTGAGAGCAGCTTCCAGTCCTTCCAGCTAGAGACACCCAAATCACAGCAGGCAGCGAAACCAATGATCAGCGTTAATTTAACTTGCTCACTATTAAAATGAGCGCTTCTGCGGTGTAACTGTGCATAATCCACACCAGTGCTGAGGCAATGTTACACTTCCCGTATTCCAACATTCAACACATCACAGTGTTGTTTTTATGACACGCAAAAGTGCTTTTTTTATGACATTAAATTGTATTATTCCCAGTGCACCCAAAAGAAGGAGCGTGGGTTTGGGTGGTCTTTTGTTGTCTGGATGTGAAGGAACTGTGTGACTACAGTGAAAGGGATGGTGTGTGTGTGTGTGTGTGTGTGTGTAGTGTGTGGTGTTGGTGGTGGGGGGTAGGGGGGGGATGCTGCACTGAAAGCCTGGTGACTTTTATGAAAAGCCTCTGTGTTTCTATAATTCAAGACAAGGTGAAAAAAGCTTACTGTTTTTGTCATTTCTATTTGTGTGTGTATTTATGTATGGGCGGGAGAGACGCTTTTTGGTGTGTGTGTGTGTGTGTGTGTGTGTGTGTGTGTGTGTGTGTGTGGTGCGTGCACAAGCGTGCACAAGTGTGTGGGTGTTTTGTGCTTCTGTCCGCCCACACCAGCCAACACCTACTGAGTAGCATTATTAAGGGTGTAAAGCTGCAGGAGTTATGGTAATGTCTCTCCGAGGAGGCCTGTGAAGAGAAGGCCTGCTGAACAAAATCAATGGCGCAAAGAGAGGAGGCAGAAAATCATCACCTTATTCACTACAGCTGGGCAGAAGCTGGCTGTGGGTTTTATTATGTTTCTATTTCATTACTAAATAAAAGGCCCCCCAGAGTTTGATGGGTTGGGCTGTTTTGGTGTGTGTGTGTGTGTGCTTGTGTGTGTGTGTGTATGTGTGTGTTTGTTTGTGTGTGTGTGTGTGTATGTGTGTGTGTGTGTGTGTTATTAGTAATTAGTAATATTAGTGCAATGGAGTGTTACTGCTTCATGTCATACATCACACATCACACCATGTTCCTACAATAATGAACTTTAATGGCGCCAAATGCCTGGAGACATGAATGCCCCGAAGGTTGTCAGTTTTGCATTTACTGTAATAGTGACTCGACTCGGACTTGACTCGGATGAGTAGTGGACTCTTCTCGGACTTGTATTTTTTTTAGTGATTTGGATTTTACTTGGACTTGAATACTGGAGACTCGAACCTGGACTCGGACTCGAGGCATAGTGACTTGACTACAACACTGCAACAAGGATATGTAATATGTGTAAAATAACATATATGTAGATATACAACGTAGTAAATAAGAAATAGACTTGTTGATATTGTATGTGTGACACAGGGGTTGGGGAGTGTAGACAGAGACTTGCTAATGAGGAGACACAGCACTCAAATATTCTCCCATAGAAGTTAGTTTGTAACGCAAGCACAGTCGTCTACACATATTCCGCCCCTTATGCCGCCAAAAGTTGACATTGTGAATACATCGTGCCAATCATGTGGTATGTTGTGAATACATCGTGCCAATCATGTGTTGTTATCTTGCCACTGGAGCGAGGTTGGTGTCGTGAAGCCTTGTGCATGCGCAGTTCTGCCCGAAATAGATAAGTGCCCAAAATGCATTGCAATATGGTCGCTGAGTTGAGGGACTTGTCTAAAAGGACTTTGTTTGGTGTAGATACCTGATTGAAATGTATTACTCATCTTAATGACATTGGGTTCATCACATCAGGGATAAGCATTTTCATCCTGCATTGAATGCTGTTGTCACCAAGTGTATCTTGTTGCTCTCCCTTGAGCCCAAATATGTGAGCCAGGATAAGACTCTATAATGAACAAGAGTTATACGCTAGTTATAGTCTACTGTTATACACTAATACTGCCTCTTGAGGGAGTTGATATAGTGTGGATTAGCTGTTAATTAATTTTGTAAGTGTAAAAAGCTGTCTCACTGGCTGTTATTCCGAGAGCTAAAGGGCAGTGTGTGCGTTCACACTCAATCTCTTGAAAGAAAGAAATAGAGAAGAGAGGGAGAGAAAGACAGAGAGAAAGAAATAGAGAAGAGAAAGAGAGAGAGAGAAATCGAGAAGAAAGAGAGAGAGAAACACTTATCTCTGAACGATGCCAAAGTCTTCACAACCTGGTGCCATTTTCCACACCCACACTTGCTGAGAGCGCCAGAGATGTTGACGCACGTTGGGTTTGTGTCTGTGTGTGTCTCTGTGTGTGTGTGTGTGTGTGTGTGTGTGTCTCTCTCTGTGTGTGTGTGTGTGTGTGTGTGTGTGTGTGTGTGTGTGTGTGTGTGTGTGTGTGTGTGTGTTATTCTTGATAACCTGTTCACACAGTCTTGGTTGTTACTTTCCACATCTCCCAGTCATCTCCCCTGCTGTGTGTGTCTATCACCTAGCATCAAGTGCTGCAAAACTGTCTAGTGACATTCAGATTGAAAGATGTATCAAACACACACACACACACACACACACACACATGTGTTTAAGAGTTGTCGTGTTTAAGAGTTGTCAGTCACAGTGAATGATTTTATTTGGGAAGTGATGTCTTGCTTGTGCCTATGCCATCATCATACACACACACTCATGGTAATATTTTCATCTCATGTAACAGTTGTTAGTCACCGTGAATAATTTTATTTTGGAAGTGGTGTCTTGGTGGTGCATAGTACATCAGCACATCACATGCACACATTTATACGTACACACAGACTCAAACACACGCGTGCACACAGACATCCACATATTACAAAGTGGCCACTACAAACAGCCCCTTCGGGCTAACATGACTCGTCCTTTCCTTTTTCTCTGCACTGCACGTGCAGCATGCATGTCAGGTCTGCTGTGCTTTTAGGCAATAGGCAGACAGTTAAAGCACTTTCACACATACAGATACAGTACAGCCTATTGCTGTCCATGTCTCACATTGCTGCATTCTTATTCTGGACACTTACACACACACACACACACACACACACACACACACACACACACACACACACACACACAGAGAGAGAGAGCGCCTAGGCCTTCTGGAGGCCTACAGACCAAATATATTCAGAATGTAACCACATGCATTGAGAAAGTGTCACATTACTGCACAGTGACCAAAGAGAAGACCAAATGCTCATTCTGGACACTTACACACACACACACACACACACACAGAGAGAGAGAGAGAGAAAGAGACTGAACACTGCTTCTTCTAATCTTTTCTTCGTGAATATCCACTGCTTTTGTTCGGTGAAAGGATTGGGTGAGGACTCCAGCCGTGGGTTAAGTCCACTCAAGTACTTAATGCCTTTTTTATTAGTGCAGCCTTGCAGATGTACATGAAAGAGGAGATTGCTTTCTCTCTCTCTCTCTCTCTCTCTCTCTCTCTCTCTCTCTCTCTCTTTCTCTCTCTAACTTATTCTCTTTCTCTCTCCCTCTATCTCTCACTTACTCTCTCGCTCTACTCCCCCCCCCCCCCGTCTGTTTGTCTCCGAGGATTCTCTTTTCCAGTTCTGTGGCTCCATGGTAACCTTGTGTGTTTATCTAGCTTCTGAGCAGGTTGATAATGTCACATGTCCATGCGTCACTACTGAGTCTGTGCAGTCCACTGAGAGGACAGAGACAAAAAGGACTCCCAAGCTGTGGGGTATGCCCAGCTGTGTGTCAAAAACCTCCCGTGGATGGAACACAATGAGAACCACACACAGGAAATGAATTTGAAGATATTTATGAAGTATTCCACTACAAGACAGTCAGATACTATAGTTTCAATGAGGCTGTACATTCCTAACAGCTATGGTGCTTCATTAGATTAGATTAGATTAGATTAGATTCAACTTTATTGTCATTTAGAAAAGTACAGGTACAGAGCCAATGAAATGCAGTTGACATCCAACCAGAAGTGCAAAGAAGCATTAAATACCAAGTGCAGGTTGAGTACGGTATTCTGTGCAGTTGTGTAGACAATAGGGATTAATCATGTATTGGAACTCTCCCTATTACCGTCGGTCCCGTATTTCCGCCGTCTTGCCTGTATATGACACTTAATATCCATCCATAATTTCTATACAAACCAAGATGGCGGATTCCTAAAGAAATGCAAGCACCCACACCATTGGTGTATCTAAATTAGCTACTCTATGCACCAAAAATTACATTTTACTGTGACTCGAAGAGCTGTAAACAGTGTTGTAAGGCTGTGTGTACACATCCGCTTGGAGCTCCAGTGGAATTTTGAATTGCTGACGAGAATTCTCTAACCGTTCATGTGCCGTTGAAACGGCGTAAATAGGCGACCCATCAGACCAGCACTATAACTCCGAGCGTGGTAAACAAAATCGGATATTTCAGGCAGCAAATGCTGTTAAGAACCAGACCAGATTTAGTTCAAATCTACAAACCTATGGCTACTGAAAAATGTAAGGTTCATTTAGCAAATGTTATTTTGAAGTGTTAAAAAACATTGTTGTTTTAGAATTTCCAAACAAAAGTGGTGATAATTGGGGGTGTTACGATACAGTGTATAGTTAGATAAATACAGGTTTTCCAGATGACATGTCTACAGAGATAAGTAGAGTATATGTACAGTATAAATATACATTCTATATAACTAATATATATATACAGTAAACAGTGCAGTAGTAAAAACTAGGTAAACTAGTAACAGCTAAAGTGCAAATGCTACACATGCAGCTGACTATGGAAGATACAGCACTTTTTGTTAAAGCAGAGACAGTGATGATCATAAGGTCTGCAATGCCTTTGTTAGCAGCACCTGTCAGCTTATTAGTGCGCATGCACTGCAGGGCTTGACCCTTCCTTGGTATAGGTAAGCCAGCAATGGCTGACGCTGAGAATCATTTAAGTTCTTTTAATCACAAGTTCACAAAGGTTTTGAAAGGCTGTTTTCAAAAAGATATTGTACTGTCAGCACTAACAGAATCTCATAAAGAATTTGGTGTGCATTTGCAAACTTTGTCTAATTAAAGCCAGCTACGACTGACACTGAGAACCCTTTTCACCCTTTTGCCCAGACAGTCTTACTTCTCCAAATCGGTAAAAATAAAAAGAAAAAGCTTGCGATCCTCGCATATCTCATGATGAAAAGCGTTTTGTCGTCAGGCTGCTGCCGACTGAAGTGAGAGCAAAGCGAAAAGTGGAGGACTTCCCCATTCAGCGCCTGATCCTCCTCTGCAGCGCCTGCTGTTGTGTGAAAGGGACACCAGGTTGGCTTTGTCTGATAGCTGTGGCCAGCGCTTGTGCAACACAGATAGATTACGGTCTGCCCCCCCTAACAAAGCTATCACAGATATATAGGCCTATCCATGTCCAATCCCAAATATACACCTCTATCTGGGGGAAAAGTGGGGTTGAGTTTAGCAGAGAGGTCTACAGAAAAAAAGACGCCATTTCTGAGGAGTAATCCTGTCGGTCACGCATCTCCACTGAACCACTGGCAGATATATAAGTCCAGTAAATGCTCTGAGTTTTGACTGCTACTGCTACTTTTTGGACACTTGATTAGTTGACCCTATACCCCTCAGCTCCCACCCCCACCATCCCAATCCCCTGCCATTACCACTGCTGTCATGGCCTCTCTCTCTCTCTCTCTCTCTCTCTCTCTCTCTCTCTCTCTCTCTCTCTCTCGACTCCAGCGTTTGTGCTTATAAGAGCACATTTCAGACTACAAATGAGATGTGATTTGATGCAGTCCTTCAACACATTCAAAAGCCAATCGAAATGGATGTGTATTCCTTTCCCTCTCTCTGTCACACTCACTCTGTCTCTCTGTCTGAGTAAGGATGCCGAGGCGGAGAATAGGAATGCAGGGCAGATAGCCAGGAGATCATTATTTAGAACCTTTTCATAGCCCTCCGCATCAAATGTCATGTCCATTTTGTTTAAAGCCTTTTACAAAGTGTAAATACTGTCAGTTCTACATTGGTTCTTGGCTCTTAGTGGATATGGTTGTACTGAGTGTGTGTGTGTGTAGGTATGTGAGGGTGTGCGTGTGTGTGTGTGTGTGTGTGTGTGTGTGTGTGTTAGCGTATAGGCATATATATGAAGGTTTAGGTGCATACCGGTCAATCTGTGTCTGGTTGTGTGTGTGTGTTTGTGCTAGTGAGTGTGTGCATGCATGTGTATCAATCTGTGTGTGAGTGTTTTAGGCGTATACTGTGTGAGAGTATGTAGATAGATAGATAGATAGATAGATAGATAGATTGATACTTTATTGATCTCCAAGGGGAATGTGCAATATCTGTCAATCTGTGTATGTGTGTGTGCGTGTGTGTGTGTGTGTGTGTATGTGAGTGTGTGCGTGCATATGCATATGCATCAATCTGTGTGTGTGTGTGTTCCAGTGTGAGTCCGGCCGCATGTTTGTGTCTCATCAGACAAAGCCCACAGATGTCTCCTGACTGAAGTCATTGGAGCGCTAAGGCCCGTACATCCATTTGAATCAATTAAACAGGCGCTAATCGCTCTGTTTTACATACGCAGCCAGAGGGCAGATTACAGCCGTGGCCGCTGAGAGATTAGCTATCATTATTTAGCATTGTTTTATCTCCCATCACTGTCAGCCTGCCTATGACGTTAGCTTAACCCAGCTAAGTAGCGCCAGCCCAGAATTGACGCTAGTATGTAGGCAAACTCAAACTCCACTTGGCAAGCGTGTTTGGCTTTGCATGCAGTGTCAGTCAGTGGTCTTTCTCCTTTATCGTGCAGCCTCATCCTTGCATCAAACACAAATGTGCACACACACACACAAACACACACACACACACACACACTCACACAAACAAATACATGCACACAAACGCATGCACATTGAACACACAGAGATTGTTACTGACTGAGTTACTGAGTGATTGACAGTAGACATTATTATTTTAAAACGTGCTTGATGTCAACAAGGCAAGCCCAACTGACCCTGGCATGTGCCATTGGCAGACCTGTATATAGATTTGAACTCATCCATGATGCATAACTTGTTGCTATTTACATATGATGCTGTCTTGTCCATTGTGTGCAGGCCCATACATTCAAAAAACCACACATACACACACACACACACACATGTGCATGTTGTGTAACTACTAACCAGTCTAATATGCAAGTCGACACATAACCTACAACTACATGTTGGATTGTCGGATAGACTGAGGGTCAATGAGGCGATCCTGAGTGTGTTTAGCATGTGACGGTAGTGACTGGTCTGAGTGTTTAGCATGTGACGGTGGTGACTGGTCTGAGTGTGTTTAGCATGAGATGGTGGTCTGAGTGTGTTTAGCATGTGACGGTGGTCTGAATGTGTTTAGCATGTGACGGTGGTGACTGGTCCGGTGGTGGTTGGTCTGAATGTGTTTAGCATGTAACGGTGTTGGCTGGTCTGAGTGTGTTTAGCATGAGACGGTGGTGGTTGGTCTGAGTGTGTTTAGCATGTAACGGTGGTGGTTGGTCTGAGTGTGTTTAGCATGTAACTAGGGATGTAACGGTATGAAAATTTAACCTCACGGTTATAGTGACCAAAATGATCATGGTTTTCGGTATTATTACGGTATTGTATACAAGTGTATTCAATATGTTCAGAAAGTACTGATAGGCCTACACAAGCTGAAATAGTTAAAAAAAATGTCCCTTTCACTTTCTTCTTGATAATGTTTAATTGGCTATGTGCTTATAGCTTAACTTACCCTACCATAACTTGGAGTTTGCTATTTCTGTTATTTGGATCCAATGAGTGAGACCAAAGTAAGTGTTTGAAATAAAACTTTAGGCTACTGTATTCTCCTGATAACGTGAGTGGAATGGATTTAATGTGGACACAAACATAAAAAGACGCAGAGTGGCTACATGATACAGTACACATTTTGCGGTGAAAATGTTACGCCTTTTCAAATCAGATGTAGCCTAATCCGAATCACAGTTAAAACCATCAAATAGACAACAGAATCAGTACGGTACCAGTTTTGTTTCATTGTACCAGGCCTACTGTATGTCAAAAGCAGGCTCGGATGAAGCTGGGAAGGATTAAACACACGGTTTCCACACCGTGGTAATCAACCCTGATAATCATGATATTTAAAAAGAAAACGGTAATTTTTATCGTCAAATTTTTTATCGCGGTTTACCATTATACCGGTAATCGTTACATCCCTACATGTAACGGTGTTGGCTGGTCTGAGTGTGTTTAGCATGTGACGGTGGTAGTTGGTCTGAGTGTGTTTAGCATGTGACAGTGGTGACTGGTCTGAGTGTGTTTAGCATGTAACTGTGGTGGCTGGTCCGGTGGTGGTTGGTCTGAGTGTGTTTAGCATGTGACGGTGTTGGCTGGTCTGTGTGTTTAGCATGAGACGGTGGTGGTTGGTCTTTGGCCTGGCATGAGGCTGTGTGCTGTGCTGTGCTGTGCAGATGTGAGATTGTGAGAGTCCCTCCTTGTCTCCAGGAGTATGTTTATGCGGCTCTGACGCAGCGCACCTCAGTGGGGGGAAATTATTCTCGCCTTTATCCAGCGCTCGCCATGGGAAATCTCCCCATGAAATATTTATAAAGGCAATCTCTCCCTCTCTCAGACTCTCATTGCTCACTTTGTCATGCACCCCTTCCCTAGCTGTGCAACCCTCTCTCTTTTATTTCTCCTCCTTCTCTCTATCTCTCTTTACCTCCCTTCTTCCACTCTCCCCATCTCTCCATTACTCTCATTTTCTCCCTTTTTATATATCTTTGGCTCTCCTCCTCTCTATCTTTCTCTCTTCCTCCCTCCCTCTCTCTCTCTAGGCCTCTCTCCTTATCTCACTCTTACTATCCCTCTCTCTTCCTCCCTCTCTCTTCCTCTCTTCCTCCCTCTCTTCTCTCTCTCTATGCACATGTGCTGGAGTAAATGTCTCTCTGCAGTAGAAATCTTCCTGCCCGGTTCATTTTTGAGCTCTTTCTGTGTGTGTGTGTGTGTGTGTGTGTGTGTGTGTGTGTGTGTGTGTCTCTGTGTGTGTGTGTGTGTGTGTGTGTGTGTGTGTGTGTGTGTGTGTGTGTGTGTGTGTGTGTCTCTGTGTGTGTGTGTGTGTGTGTGTGTGTGTCTCTGTGTGTGTGTGTGTGTGTGTGTGCGCATGTGTGTGTTTGGGGTGGGGAGGAAGGCAGGGCTCACGACGCGACTCCATCTCCCCAGAGTGATGCCTCGCAGGCGGAGGAGAACGAGTGCAAGGATGTTGGAGGGATGAGTACGCCTCCGCTGACAGACAGGTGGATTAGCTTCCTGTCGTAACCCATGTTTGGAGAGGCCCCGCCCTTTCCCCCTGCTGTGAGGAGCCAATCAGAATCACTCCTCTTCCCCCTGTCTGAACATGAGCTGGCACTGATCCACGGCCCCTCAGTCCCACAATCCTTTGCTGCGTAAGACCTTCAAAGACGTGTGTCTGACACCATGCTGTGTGCCGAGGAGACACATATCATCAGATGCACACACACACACACACACACACACACACACACACACACACAGTCACATTCCCATTAGATCCCAGTTACATACAGTGCTTATTTAGCAGCACACACCTAGCCTGGAAATACCCATACAAGCCTTTGGCAAATTTGGGATTTGCTCTGCAGGCTATGAAGCCCATTTCCAATGTCCCTAAAACACAGGCACGCAAATACAATCGCTAATTTGGCATGGATGTGTATTTCTTTGAAATTGAGTTAACAACTGCATTTAAAACCTTCGTTTATGAGATTGCTTCACTTCTGAAACAATTTGGTAGGAGTTTAATGTACCAATTTAAGTTTAATTTCACTGCTAGTTACCCTGCTGGATGTCGTCAGTCAATGAACCTTTTCCAGATCCACTCTCAATCTCAAATGAGTAGGGTCTGGTGTCAACGGGGCTAAGCACACACCACTACACTCCTAATGAAAGGCCTCTGTCTTTCCCTCTCTCTCTCTCGCACGCACGCACGCACGCACGCACGCACGCACGCGCACACACACACACACACACACACACACACACACACACACACACACACACACACACACACACACACACACACACCACACATCACACATCACAGACATCTCCTTGTCAGCTCTAAAACAGCTTTCTCTGCATTCTACAACGGAAAAGCCCTCAGTGGCATTAAAAGTAGATCACGAGGAGGCATGCGAGCCTCTCTCAGGACACACAACACCATTTTACTTCACACTGCAGCTGCAGGGACTAGACAAGAGATACAGACCCCATGCAGCTCTCTGTTCTGTTAGGACGGGAACAGACGGTTGCACAGTCAGTAAAGAGCTGGGACAAAGTGGGAAAAGACAGGCAGTCAAACGCTGATAATTCCTGATACGCTTTTTTTCATACCTCATTACACGCTGGTTTCCCTTCTGAACTTTACTGTAATATGACAGTCACGCACACCCATGAGAAAGATAGGCACTGAGAGAGAGAAGCAGAGAGATGGGGAGAGAGGGAGAGAGAGAGAGAGATGAAGAGTTAGAGGAGAGATGAAGAGAGAGAGAGAGAAGGAGAGAGATGGGGAGAGAGAGAAGGAGAGATATGGAGAAAAGAGAGAGATGGAGAAAGAGAAAGGGGGAGAGAGAGGAAAGATGAAAAGAGAGAGAAGGAGAGATGGGGAGAGAGGAGATAGATGGAGAAAGAGAGAGGGAGGGAGAGAGAGAGAGAAGAAGAGAGAGATAGAGAGTGGGTGTCAGCAGAAAGGCAGCATTTCTCTTTGTTTACCCTGCTGCCAGAGGGACTGTTTATTTCCTGTAATGAAAACAGAAGAGGAAGTGCACACACACTCAAACCAGGTCAGTGGAATACACAGACTCCTCTCCTCCCCTCTCCTCTCCTCTCCCCTCCTCTCCTCTCCACTCGCCCAGAGGACCAGTGGGGAGAGGGGCATGGGTCAGCAGTTTGCCACTAGAACCACTGTTGTGGCTGAAGCCTCTTACAGAAAGGCCAGGCTTCAGAGGCTACCTGTGCTTTATGAGGTGTAGCGGCACGTCTGCGGAATGATATACAGTATGTGGCCATTAATCGCAACAAGCTGCTGCTATCAGACTTACAATAAATACAGTTACATGGCTCTGGACCAGGTAAGGAGAACTGATGGCCCAGGGCTTTTGGCTGGAGAGTCCTTATAAATCTGTTGACACTGTTGGCAGTGAAGAATAAAAATAGGCTTGTTTTAGGGTTAGATTTAGTTACTCAAGCATGCATGCGTGAAGTGAGTGTGTGTGTGTGTGTGGGGGGGGGGGGGGGGGGGGGGGGCCATGTGTTTGGCCATGTCTGTGTGGTGGTGTGAATGTGTGTGTGAATTTCATGTGTATGTGTGTTGAGTGTGTGTGTGCATGCATATGTGTGTGTGTCCAGGGGGCTAAACTGACTCTGACAGGCGAGGGAAAGGCCTCACTACACAGGGTTGATCTGCTATCTTGTGCGCTGAACCTTTGGGATTGGGAGCTGAAGTGAAATGCCACTGTGTCTCCCTGAAGCTGCTCCCACTCTGGGGGGGGGGTCTCATTTCAGACTGCAGAGAAAGCTGTTTTTCAGCTGTGTGTGTGTGTGTGCGTGTGTGCGCATCTGTGTGTGTGTGTGTGTGTGTGTGTGTGTGTGTGTGTGTGTGTGTGTGTGTGTGTGTGTGTGTGTGTAGGGGGGGGGGGGTGATTGTATGTTCATGTCAAATGTATTATGTTGCTGCAAGCTTAAGGATGTGTGCCTGTGTCTGTATGCTTGTGTTTACTTGTTTTATATATATATATATATATATATATATATATATATTTATATGTTTGCTAGAGCTGACATATAAATACATGTGTCAGTCTCAAATGTGTGTCTGTGTGTGTATGTGTGTGTGTGTGTGTGTGTGTGTGTGTGTGTGTGTGTGTGTGTGTGTGTGTGTGTGCATGTGCATCATCAGATCTAGTTGCTCAGTGCTGTCCGATCCTTGCTTCTGTGATGACTTAATATGAATGGAGTTTTAGAGAGAGAGAAAGGGAGAGAGAGAGAGAGTGAAAGGGAGAGTTGGAGACTGTGCAAATGTGAGAGAGAGAGAGAGAGAGAGAGAGAGAGAGAGAAAGACAGACCGAGAGAGGGAAAGAGATAGACAGAGAGAAGCATCTGGTTGGCTGTCATGCTGGTGAGCAGTGTTGTGTGTCAGGCTGAAGCAGCCGGCTGTGCTCCCTGTGCTAGAGGCCATCCCCACCACACACTTACACAGGCACAGCACCCTGACAAGAGAAGGGCCGATGGATGGATGCGTTATCACTCTTTCATCACAGCTAACCTTTTGATTCACACTATCAGTTCCCATTTGTCATGCTGTGCTCATTCGTCCTAACCCCCTCCCTCCTCCCTTTTCTTCTCATCCTCTCTTCCTCCCTTTTCTTCTCATCCTCTCTTCCTCCCTGTACTGATTTCCTGTCTTATTTTGTTATCTTCTTTTCATTTCCTTTCCTTGTGTTCTGTCTCTTGTATGTCCTCCTTTTATGTACAGTACTCTGTCCAGTTTTTTCTGTCCTTGATTTATATCATATTCTCCCATCTATATATCTTCTCTCCTCTCCTCTTCTCTTCCCCTCTCTTCTCTCCTCTTCTCTCCTCTCTTCTCATTTCTCCTCTTCTCTCCTTCTCTCTCCTCCTCTATTCTCTTCTTCCCCACTTGGTTTCCTCTTCATATCTCTGCTGCCTGCCTGCTCTCCCATCTATACATAGTCTCTTCTCTTCACTCCTCTTCCCTTCTCTTCTCTCCTCTCTTTTCTTCACTCCTCCTCTTCTCTTCTCTTCTCTCCCTTCTTTTCTTCTCTCCTCTCTTGTCTTCTGTTCTCTTTTCTCCCCTCCTCTCTTCTTTTTTCTCCTCTCTTCTTTCCTATTCTCTTCTTTTCTCTTCTCTTCTCTCATTTTTTCTTCTCTTCTATTCTCTTCTCTTCTCTTCTCTTCTCTCTGTATGTGACCGGGCTCCTAGGAGGCGACAGATCTGGGAATTCGCTTCGCTGCCCCCTCAAGCACTATTCAATCTGTTCCCCAATAGCTTTCAGCGAGTGCACACACACACACACACACACACACACACACACACACACACACACACACACACACACACACACACACACACACACACACACACACACACACACACACACACACACACATTTCTCATTTGGGTCTTCTCTTTCGATTTTGTCTCCCTCGAGCATTTAGCTGTCTCAGAATGAGAAACACACACACACACTAAAATGCAGCTGGATCTGTGGTGACACTCAGAAATGACGAACTGACATTTCATGAATATGATTTTTGTTTTTTAACCACCATAACCCAGAACATTAAAATCGAATTATTCCTGATTATGTTTAGAGAGAAGTCATTTGGTGGATATTTGATTAAAAATGCTATTCCATTTCTAAATATTAATACTTATATGATTAAAAAGCTTACATAGAAAGGGTGTTTCTCACATTTTTACATCTCAAACACTGCTGAGCAATGTCACAATTTTCCCACAATGCTTTGCTGATTTGGCACTTACGGTGTGTCCCCATAGACGACCGCATGAATACGGTCATTTAGCACATGCTAAGTTTAGACCCTCTAAGTTTAGACCAAGAGGGATTAAACTGCAATTTCTGGGTGACTCTGTGTCTTTTCTGCTTTCCATAGTAATTTTAACTGGGTGGGAGTTAATCTAGATTAAAATCACTGCATCTATTTTCCCCTCAGCCAATGAGGTGTTGAAAGAAAACCAGGAAGCAACAGGCCACCTGAGACTGGACTGAGCCTTGGTGCCTTATTAGCTGATGCTAATCTTATCGTCGAGCCTGTCTCGTTGTTTGGCTTTTGTGAATTGTGTGATGTAATCAGATGCAATGTGATGAACAGTGAGGAGAGAGGACAGTACAGTTCACACCTTGTGCCAGTGTGTGTGTGTGTCTGTGTGTGTGTGTGTGTGTGTCTTTGTGTGTGTGTGTGTCTGTGTGTCTGTGTGTCTGTGTGTCTGTGTCTGTCTGTCTGTGTCTGTCTGTCTGTGTGAGTGTGTGTCTGTGTGTCTGTGTGTCTGTGTGTGTGTGTGTGTGTGTGTGTGTGTGTGTGTCTGTGTGTCTGTGTGTCTGTGTCTGTCTGTGTCTGTGTGAGTGTGTGTCTGTGTGTGTGTGTGTGTGTGTGTGTGTATCTGTGTGCGTGTGTGTTTTCGCTATCTCACCTTTCCCACAGGTGGTGTGCCCAATTATGACAGCAATTGTGTGCGACTCAGCCACATTGCTGGGGGACATGGCGCATATACGTGCCAGACTAGTGTGAAACACGGCCCTGCTGTAGCTCCACACCAGCCTGCACCGCCCCACCTTCCCAGAGGGGTCTCGTGAGGAGGTGTCCCTCCTTCCTGAAACGCGTGTAGACACACATGATTAATCAGACCTTTAATTGGTTGAAAAAGGCAAGCGCACATGATTAATAAGAGTTCTAATTGGTTGAAAAGGGGGAAACGGGAGCCTGTAGCTGTGTGATCGGCCTGTTCGTCAGTGCTAGAGCAGGTGTTGAATAATAGAGGAGGAAGTTGGTGGGAGGGAGGGAAGTGAAAGGGAGTGAGAGAGGAGAAGGCAGAGTGGAGAGAGAGAGGAGTGCCTGTCAAACAACATCACTTGTTACAGCGTCAACCTGTTTCAGCAGTCTTCTCCTGACTTCTTCCTCCTGTTGGTCTGAAACCACTGCATTGCACCAAAGCAGAAGAGATCTGGCTCTGAGTCTGCCAGCCCTAGTCTGTCGCTGGGCCTCACGCTCTCATCTCTCTGCTTCTACAGCTTCTGTTCTCTTCTCCCTGTCTCTCTCTCCCTCTCTCTCCCTCTCTCTCTCTTTCTGTCTGCAGTGCATCACCACGCTGGGGAAGTCTGTCTGGATCTCTGCTCAGATATGTCATCACATCCATGACAGTGTGCTCAATCATGCTCTTTTCTGTCTGGAGATGGCAGCCAATGGCAGGTCTCTGTTGATAGAACTGAGAGATTCCATCCTAATTTCCATTACATTACATTACATTACATTACATTTGGCTGACGCATTTTTAACCAAAGCGACTAACAACATGGTAAACAGTTTAAGTTTTAGAGCAATTCACAACAATTTTAGGACAATTTAAAAAACATAAGAATAAGTACAGTAAGAATAAGTGCATCAGTGAGTGCTGTTGTTAACAGTTACGTGTCCGTTTAAGACGGCCGGTGAGTGCTAGGATCAGCAAGACTTGTTGTAAGTGTTGCTATGAGAGGAGATGTTCTCTAAAGAGCTGGGTCTTCAGGAGTTTTTTGAAAATGGAGAGCGATGTCCCTGCCCTTGTAGGAACTGGCAGTGTGTTCCACCAACGAGGAACAACAGATGAGAAAAGTTTGGATTGGCCTGAGCGTACCGGAGGTAGAGCTAGACGTCGTTCGTCTGAGGAGCGCAGCGGTCTGGAGGTAGCGTATGTCTGTATGAAGGCATTCAAGTAGGTGGGAGCAGAACCGGAGACTACTTTGTAGGCAAGCGTTAGAGCCTTGAATTTGATGCGGGCCGCCATAGGTAGCCAATGTAGCTGGATGAGTAGCGGGGTAACATGTGCCCTCTTGGGTTGGTTGTAGACCAGGCGCGCCGCCGCCATTAGGCTGTTTGTGAAATAAACACACACTGGGCTATTTCTGATGGGTTCTTACCACATACCTGTGTTCTGTGTTTATTCTAAAGGGTTCTTACCGCATACCTGTGTTCTGTGTTTATTCTAAAGGGTTCTTACCACATACCTGTGTTCTGTGTTTATTCTAAAGGGTTCTTACCATATACCTGTGTTCTGTGTTTATTCTAATCTATGACCCTTGATAGCTTGAGGTGTCAAAATAAAGCCGTAAGATGCCAGACCGAGGTGTGAGGTTGATGCAGCTTAAAATGTGTCAGTCCAAACCAGACAGCTGATGCGTGTATAGTTTTGTTTGGTGGAGGATTTACTATTAATACACGTTTTTTTTTACATTTGTTTTTTTTTTTGTCAATGCCCTTCTAGTACGTGGGGTAAGATAGAGCTGAGCTCTGTGCTGACCCTGATAAGTGTCTGTGTGACCGAGAGCACTGCACAAGTGGACAACATAACAGTCAGTAAAGGCGGGAAAAACTATGTGCACTTCCTGCCTACTTCTATGGCCTTGATGAAAGAATGAACACAAATATTGTTCCATGTAGGATAATTACTGCAATTAGACTCAACATAAAGTCTGCATCACTTTCTTCCTCTTTATTTGACTTCAGATATTACCCCCCTCCACACCAGAGATGTGATAATGATTCAACAGTGTACTGCTGAGAACTATCTTTGGAGACATCAGCCCAAAGCGAAATGATATCTCACCCCTTCGGCCAAAAAAAATATGTTCAATGATCAGTTGTGGTGCAATGATCAGTTGTAGCCGCAGGCAGACGCATGCTCCGCTGAGATGGGGTGCATTGTGGGTATTTCTGGGTCTTTGCGTTGGCAGCGGCGGACCGTGTTGCATAAGCACCTTTGACGGCTCTGGAACTGCAAGAAGATGTCTCACACTGTGTTTGTTTTCGCTCTGTCTTCACAGATCTCGTCATCAGAGTGGCGAAGGATAAATTTGGGGCAATCCAGTCAGAGTACCAGAAGGTAATCTGTGTGTGTGTGTGTGTGTGTCTGTGTGTGTGTGTGTGTGTGTATTTCTACATGTGCATCTCTGTGTCTCTAATTTGGGTGTATGATGAGTTTTGTGGAATTTTGGCTGTATTCATGTGTGTGTGTGTGTGTGTGTGTGTGTGTGTGTGTGTGTGTAAGAGAGAGAGAGAGTGTGAGAGTGTGCAAGTTTGGTTAATTACACACTGTTTATTTGTGTATCTTGTTACTGTGTGTTACTCTGTGTGTATGTTACATTTCCTGGTGTTTGCCGTCGGTGGCTGGAAGTGAATAAGTGCATTCACCAGTGAGGGAAGTGAGTTCACCAGCCAGTCGCCCGTCGGCGTGTGGAGGTGGGGAGAGGTGGGGAGGGCGCCGCCTTGCTCGCTGCCTCCTGCTGGAGTGGAGTGTTAATTGCGAGTGAAAGCTGAGGAGAGGGTCCTTGCCTCTGCAGTGCGCCCGTGCCAGTGCGCTGCTAATTGCATTTGGCACCAAGGCCCTCGGCAAACAGTGGGAGAAGCCATCATTTGTTTTGTTTTTTTGTGATAACTGAATTTTAATTAAACAGAATTTTTTTTTTTGCTGCTTTGAAGACTCACGCCTCCTTTTTCTGGAACAAGGGAGTGGGGGTGGGGGTGGGCGGAGAGCTAGGGCATCATGGGAAAACAGTCTGACAATAGTCATCAGGGTCAGATTCAAGATCAAGATACCATGACGCTTCAGGACAACATGGCCCACAAAACAGTTTTGCTCTTCATAACTCTTGTAGTACCCAGACTATGTTTCTGATATGAGTTGTGATTTTTAAAGCTTTTGATGTACTGCTGATTAATTTCTTTTCTTTGCTCGTTGAAGTATCATCATTTTCTTTTGAGTGACTGACCGGTTTACCACTCTCCATGCCTTTGTTTTTTTTTTTCTGCATGCCTCTTCTCACCTGGCCTCCGCAGCCAGAGAACATTGTTCTCACTCTTCAGGTAAAGTTTGTCCCTCATCGCACCCCATCCCTCCCTCCCCTCCCCTCCCAACGTGACACCTCAGCTCAACCCTCAACTCCAGCTCCCCGTCTGAATCAGTCTCTCTTCCACGTGTCGTCCTCTCCCTGACTAGCATCCCTCCCCATCAGCCCCGACTGAAGCCTTCCCGTAGTCTAGTGGTGTCATCAGCGTATACTGTCATGGCTGCACTGGTCTGTAGATCCAGTCATTCACATTTCTCTCAGCAAGCAGGACTGTATGTGGGGACAGGGAGATTCAGCCTGCATTATATTCTGTAGGAATGAAGCTATGTGAGCTCTGAGGCTTTGGCTGCTGCAGGATTAGAGTGATGGTCTAAGCTGGATGTCTCGGCTGGTTGAGATATATAGGCCATAAAATACTCACACACACTGAACTTCATACATATTTAAACACTGACTTTTTAGGGGGTTAAAAGTAATTTAGATGGTAGAATATTTAATGAAATAGCACAAATGTAATGAAATAGCACAAATCAAACCTACCTATTTCAGCACTGGAATATTACTGCACATTCTGCATATATGACAACATGTAAAAATCTGTCTGCTGAAAATCCCACACATGAGGCTTTTTGCGGCAAGTCAACAGCAGTCTGCCAATCAGTGCGGTGCCATGGTGGAGTCCTAACCGTAGACATTCCAAGATTACTGTAAGCAGAAGCTAAAGGTGTTCCACTGAAGGAGACGATGGAGGTGGGCATCTTGGCCCAGTCAGCACTTTGAAAGCTTAGTTTTCTTATCAGTTTTCAAACACCCACACACGCATACATACATACACACACACACACACACACACACACACACACACACACTAAAATGCTCAAATGCTTATACACATATTATGCACAGGTGTACCGGTAAGTACACGCAGATACACACAACAACACATTTGGTGCAAACATACACACACACACACACACACACACACAGTCAGCACACATACACACACACAGACGCTTACACACACACACACACACACACACACACACACAGTCAGCACACACAGATGATCTGTCCCCCACAGCAGCAGTGGCAGCTCTAAATCTGAGACGCAGGTGCTGCTGGAGTTCCAGAAGAAAATCACTGCAAATCCCCTCCTCCCATCAGTTAGTATAAGCTCACACTGAAACTTGACCAGTTCCAGTGACAAATCCAACCTTCCTGAACACTCAGAGGTGTTATGAGTTGGACAGACATGGGTTGTATCTGTTGACTAGAGACTGGCACTTCCTCCCAGACACAGTTCACAGACATCACTCCATTATGTTTACATCACATCAGTGAACTGATTAGCTTATGGCAAATCATTTCCACTGTCACTGTGACGAGGTATCTGTGTGGTGCATTTGCAGGAATTTGTTACTAAAAAGCTATGTTGTAATAACATGGTGGTAGTGTAGTGGTTAAGGAGCTGGGCTAGCATGCAGTAGTGGTAGTGTAGTGGTTAAGGAGCTAGGCTAGCGTGCAGTAGTGTGATAGCGTAGTGGCTAAGGAGCTGGGCTAGCGTGCAGTAGTGTGGTAGCTTAGTGGTTAAGGAGCTGGGCTAGCATGCAGTAGCCAGAAAGTTTCGGGTTCAATTCCCAGCTTCTGCTGTTGTGCCCTCGAGCAATTTCGAGCCCTTGTAATATAAATGCTTTGGATAAAAAGCCTCTGCTAAATGAATACATGTAATGTAGCCTAGTTGTAACTCAAGGCCAATTAAGCACTCACTCACTTAAGGGGATCATGGTCATGGAAACAAATCCACAGCTTTTAGTGGCCTCTGATTACCACAGCGATGAGACAGCCCAGTGGTCCCTATCAAATCAATGTGAAACCCCAAATATCTCTCATACATGTGGGTATAAAAGCAATATGGCTCCTGGGGAAAGTTATGGAGGTTGTTTGGAGCTAAAGAGCTATTTGAGATGTTGTTGCACCAAAGAGATGGCTTCTAAAGTAACAGTACTGGCAATATCAGAAAGGACTTACACACATAGGACATCACATAAGACTTACACACATAGGACATCACATAGGACATCACATAGGACATCACATAGGATGTCACATAGGACACACATAGGGCTTACACACATAGGACGTCACATACAGTAGGACTTACACACATAGGACATCACATAGGACGTCACATAGGACACACATAGGACATAACATAGG
Organism: Alosa pseudoharengus; assembly: GCF_046254945.1. Taxonomy (NCBI): domain Eukaryota; kingdom Metazoa; phylum Chordata; class Actinopteri; order Clupeiformes; family Clupeidae; genus Alosa; species Alosa pseudoharengus. Next base: position 14,051,496 of record NW_027468657.1, read on the forward strand.
ACACACATAGGACTTACACACATAGGACGTCACATAGGACACACATAGGACTTACGCACATAGGACATCACATAGGACTTACACACATAGGATGTCACATAGGACATCACAGCTAATGCTACTACTGTATAATGCAGTATATTACATTCCTGCATTCTCAAGGCAAAAAGCCATCTTATTTGCATGCTTATATTTAAATGATATAGATCATTAATTACGTATGATTAATATCAATCAGGCATTCGGCTTTGATTATGGGATGGATCTTAGATCATTTTCTTCATTGTTCTGAGAGTGACAGCGAAGGTCTCTGGAAAAACAAAAGAACACAAAGACAATTGGCTGTGATGAGAAGATTGCAGGGGATGTTAATAAGTTGCCACGGGGAACATTCAGGCCTCTTGTTATGCAGCTGACGTTCTGTGGTGAGGCTCATGCAAGTCAGATTACACCCTCCCTCACACAAGCACTGTAATCATTAGACCGGGGTAATCGAAATCACTTAATCACAACTTACTAAAGCCTGTGTTAAGGCATGCTTAAACAACAGGGGCTGTCTCAGGAATACATTTCCCAGTAAGGACACCTTGAGAAAATTATATTTTGTCAAAGCCTACTCATATGTTTTCTCTTCATAGTGGCCATTGTATCTGTCGACTAGGTATAGAGGTATAGGACATTGAGGCCTACACCCATTATCTCCTAACTACAACATTGTCCTATAGTACACTATAATATACTAATAATATACTATGATTAACAGCAGCTAACAAAATCATCATTTTTAATTACCCTGATGATGTTTGGCACAAGGTTTGAACTCTACATGCACCATGGTTCTTATTTTAGTACTAACTGCACTGTCACACCTTCTAATAGATTTATATGCACTCATTTGTTTTCATATTGAGTAGAAGTCTATTTGACCTCATCATTGTATTTGTGCATTATCCTTGTAGTGTTTCTGTGTCCGTCTAACAGCTACACACATGATGTGCATTGTGTGTGTGTGTGTGTGTGTGTGGGGGGGGGGGTTGATGAGATATGTAAGTGAAATACTAGAATGAAAATGTTCTAGTTCTAAATGTTTTAGCTAGTTTCACCCTGTGTTTTCATAGCAGCTTGTCAATCAGTCAATGCCACATTAAGGCTTAATGCCTTTATCATCATAAAGCAATGTTTAATTAACTGTACTTTGTTCGTCTGACGGAGCATATTAATTGATGGCATGTGTATGAGGATATCGTTTCCACATCATTAGTGATTATTCAGGGTCTTATTACATACAGATTACATTTTCAATTGGATCTCTGTGATTGAGGCAATGCTAATGCCATGTCATTCTCTATTCCCAGAGGGAACCCATTCACAATAAGATCTCATTCTATGGATATCAGATAGTTGGTAGAATCCTTTTTAAAAAAAATTAAAAATGCATGCCAGAAAAGACTCTACCGGTATTATTTCCTTTACTTAAGCGACATCCAAACATATTAAAATGAAACCAAAAAGACCCAAAAGCACACTCTGTGAATGTGAATAAAGAGAGGAACCAGGGAAGAACCATGAGAACCAAGGAGGAACCATGAGAACCAGAACATTACTGATTTGATAATAACTGTATGAAATCTTGAGGCCTCTGGTGATGATGCTGACTTTCCCCACCTCTCTGTGTGTGCCCATGTGTGTGTGTGTGTGTGTGTGTGTGTGTGCCCATGTGTGTGTGTGTGTGTGTGTGTGTGTGTGTGTGTGTGTGTGTGCCCATGTGTGTGTGTGTGTGTGTGTGTGTTCCCATGTGTGTGTGTGTGTGTGTGTTCCCATGTGTGTGTGTGTGTGTGTGTGTGTGTGTGCCCATGTGTGTGTGTGTGTGTGTTCCCATGTGTGTGTGTGTGTGTGTGTGTGTGTGTGTGTGGGGGGGGGGGGGGGGGTGTGTGGTGCGTGCAGGTGATCTACTATGAGATGGGCTTTGTGGTATGCGTGCTGCTGGGGGTGATCTTCCTGGTCCTGATGCCGCTGGTGGGCCTGCTCTTCTGTCTGTGCCGTTGCTGTGACAACTGTGGCGGCGAGATGCATCAGCGCCAGCGCAAGAACGCCGACTGCCAGAGAGGCCTGCTGGCCACCCTGCTCTTCTCCACCTGCATCGTCATTACGTGAGTTACGCGCACACACACACACACACACACACACACACACATGCATACACACGCACACATACAAAGGCACATACACACACACACACACACACACACACACACATGTACATGTACACAAACACACACACACACATATGCACAAGCACACACACACACATACAAAGGCGTATACACACACACACACATACATACACACACACATGCACACACACACATACACACGCAAACATAAAAAGGCACACACTCAAACACAAACACACATGTACACAGACACACAAAGAACTACATATACAAAAGCACACTCAGACAGAGAGGCTCATACGAATTGACACAAACATGAAAATGGCTCTCTGTTTAAGAAACCAAACAGAAACATTTATATTACTTGCCCATATCAAGTACAGCTGTTATTGATATAATGAGCAATGGGAAAATCTGACAGTTGGCGTGCCAAGAAGCTCTAAAGCTTAAGCACACTCGTAGAGGCCAAGCCTACTGTAAAATCAGTGATATAACATAACGCTTGATATAACTATGACACGAGATGCAGGAGCCAGTAATTTCTCAAAATAGAGCCACAACACCGCTGGGAGCCATAGGATGAGATGAGAAGGCTTTGTTGAGTCCCAAAAGAGACATTCTCAAGAGGGAGTGTTTCCAAGAGAAAGAGTTTTTCCCCCATCTGTGTTGCCTCAGATACGTGTGTGTGTGTGTGTGTGTGGTGTGTGTGTGTGTGTGTGTGTGTGTGTGTGTGGGGGGGGGGGTTGATGAGGTAGGTAAGTGAAATACTAGAATGAAAATGTTCTAGTTCTAAATGTTTTAGCTAGTTTCACCCTGTGTTTTCATATCAGCTTGTCAATCAGTCAATGCCACATTAAGGCTTAATGCCTTTATCATCATAAAGCAATGTTTAATTAACTCTACTTTGTTCGTCTGACGGAGCGTATTAATTGATGGCATGTGTATGAGGATATCGTTTCCACATCATTAGTGATTGTTCAGGGTCTTATTACATACAGTGATACAACATAACGCTTGATATAACTATGACACGAGATGCAGGAGCCAGAACACATTTCTCAGCCATAGGATGAGATGAGAAGGGAGTGTTTCCAAGAGAAAGAGTTTTTCCCCATCTGTGTTGCCTCAGATACATCACCACGACTGTAACCTCCTGAAACATTCCGTTTAAAAAAACAGCAAAGGACAGACACAGAGCTTACTGCACGCTACATTTCCATGCATCACAAAGAGAAGTGGCATGAGAGCTTGTGACCCCCCCCCCTTTGATTTGAGGTGATCGGGGTCAGAATATGAGCCCAACTCCAAGTGGCACCTCCTCACCCCTCAGGCTACTGCAGAATGATGGTTGTGTCCGAAGCGTGTGTGTGTGCGTGTGTGTGTGCGTGCGTGCGTGTGTGATGTTCCGCTCTTTATGGCCTCGGCCATTGGAAGGTTTATATTAAAGATTCCAGAAGTGGAGTCTGGTCGGCATGGACGCCGGGAGACAACCGTCTCCACCGTCTCGGCCCTTTATTAAATCTCCAAGGCCACAAAAAGGCAGGACGCCGCACCAATTCTAATGAAGCAATTACAGCGAGTGGCAGACAGTGAGGCGGTCTCCTGTGCAGCAGTTGAGTGGAGTATATCACCGAAGAAAAGGGGAATGGGGAATATACAAGAGTAGAGAGGCTTATGTGCCGCATAAGCCATTAGGATGAGTTTGTGTGCTATAGAATTCATGAAAATGCCACAGCTTACCCCCGTGGTGGGCAGACACAGTAGTAGTAGCCTCGAAAAAACATTTCAAGAAGCACTTTAAAGAAGAGGTATCAGTCTGGTTTGTGGAAAGCAGCTTAAAATAGCACTCACTAGAAGCAGGGATGGGATTCTCTTATGGGAGTCTGAACAGCTAAGGCGTGCAGGATATCCTTGTATTTTACCAGGCTGGGTTTGAAAAAGACATTAGAGCACTCTGAATTATATGTGTGTTATATAGGGTTTTCTTTGGACCTGAAAAAGAAGAAAATTACAGTACTATGTTTGATTATTACACAGATTAAGCTGGGGAAATGATAGCCTTATCCAGTTGCTCTGCGGAGATGAGTTTGCCCAGCTTCCGAGGGGGCTGATGGCGGTGCTGATTGGACAGGTCGGTCTGTGTGTACACACACACTCATTAAATAAAGGATGTGTGAGGCTCACTGGGCCATCTCACACACAACGGGCAACTGGAGCTTTAGAAATCCATCCTGAGGGCGCATGAGCCTCTGATCAAATATTCCTCAGTGGTAAAAGCAACGCACATGAGCAAAGGCCAACAAGCGAATGCGTTGATAACAAAAATAATTTGAAAGAATTGGCCTGTGTTTATACGCATGTGGAGCATCACATTAGCGTCCTGCCGTTTTTCTCTTTCAAACTCTTCCCTGTTCATTCCCATGTGGTGTGCCTAGTGAGACACAGCTTGAACAGCCAGAGCAGACAGGTTTCTGTGCCAAGATAATCCTCTCACGATCCAGGAACCTGGGACCTTAAACTGCTGGCCCTCCGGCTGAAACACTAACATGAGCCGTCAACAAGCTAGCACACAGAGGAAGAGGGGCTCTGAAATTTGGACCAGACAACAGATATTTTTGGAAGATTATTTTGTTTGTGTGTATGTGAATGTGTGAGTGGGAGAGAGAGAGTGTGACAGGATGAGAGGAGTGTGTGTGTGTGTGTGTGTGTGTGTGTGTGTGTGTGTGTGTGTGTGTGTGTGTGTGTGTGTGTGTGTGTGTGTGTGTGTGTGTGTATGTGCCTTTGTATATGTGTGTGTGTGTGTGTGTGTGTGTGTGTGTGTGTGTGTTTGCGTTTGCGTTTGCGTTTGCGTGCATGCGTCTCTGTGTGCATGTGTGTGGTCATGATTCATGGAGTCCTGGGGAAAAAATGTGTGATAAAAATTGTTAGAAGCCATGAGGAAAATTCTTGTCCTTATCTTGACGAGGATGAAGCCATAATGCAAGCTTTTTGGAGGAGAGCGAAATACCGACTAATCCCTCAGAGACCTCCGGTCATAGCCAGGCTGAGATAAACACATATTTGTGACCAATTTTAGTCCCTGTGAGTGCAGCCACAAATTCTTGTAACACGCCAATCCCATAGAAGCTGATTCCACTCCCCAGGCAGGGCC
>NW_027468657.1:14064320-14156820 GCF_046254945.1 Alosa pseudoharengus
AGAGAGAGAAAGGAGGAAGAGAGGGAGAGAGAGAGAGGGAGAGAGAGAGAGAGGAAGAGAGGGAGGGAGAGAGGGAGGGAGAGAGAGAGGGAGAGAGAGAGGAAGAGAGGGAGGGAGAGAGAGGGAGAGAGAGGGAGAGAGAGAAGGGAGAGAGAGAGGTATGAAGAGAGGGAGAGAGAGGGAGGGAGAGAGAGAGAGAGGGAGAGAGAGAGGGAGGAAGAGAGACAGAGAGAGAGAGGGAAGGATAGAGGAAGAGAGATGTAGAGAGAAGGGATACAGAGTGAGAGAGGGAAGACAGAGGAGAAGATGAGAGATAATGCAGAGAGGGATAGAGGGTCAGAGAATGAGAGATACAGACTGAGAAAAAGAGAGAGAAAGCAAGGGAAAGGGGAAAGAGAGAGAGAAAGCAAGGGAAAGGGGAAAGAGAGACAGACAGACACACAGACAGAGAGAGAGAGAGTGGGGGGCTAAAGGAGAGAGAGGGACAAAAGGCCTTTGTGATGTGCAGGCCATTTTGTTTTCCCCACTCTGCATTCCCAGAGAGGTCACTTCACAAGGAACACAGACCTCCACCACACACACACACACACACACACACACACACACACACACACACACACACACACACACACACACACACACACACACACACACACACACACACACACTCCCAGTCCCAGTGTGAGTGAGTGATGGGCTGAGGTCCATGTCTGGAGCTGTGGGGTGGGCAGTGTAACTACAGCAGCCTGGGAGAACACAGCCCAAACCCAGCTGTGTGCCTGTGATAGGGGAGAGCCAGCACGACGTCTCATTAACATCAAACAGAACACACACACACACACACACACACACACACACACACACACACACACACACACACACACACACACACATGAAGAGACTTAGACAGATACACATGCTCACTTAGATGTGAGAAATGGGAGGTCAAACTCACAAAACACTCAGCACACACACTGAGACACACACAAACCGTCGCCCCCCCACTTACCCACAGACACACACAGACATAGACATCCACATACAAAAGAGAGTGCCAGGCAGAGAGAAAAAGTACGAGAGCAAACGATAGAGAGAGAGAGAGAGGGAGAGAGAGAGAGAGAGAGAGAGAGAGATGCACGGGTGTGTATTTGTGATAAGTACGGAACAAAGCGGCGTGTCCGGCGTGCTGGAGGTGTGTAAAGGGAGGTGCGTGCTGGAGGTGTGTAAAGGAGGTGCGTGCTGGAGGTGTGTAAAGGAGGTGCGTGCTGGAGGTGTGTAAGGGAGGCTTTTTGAGAGCGCTGTCTCTGGAATCCTGTCAAGCGCCGCCGTCTCCACACTCTGCTCCTCACGCCTGCCTGCAACTGAGGCGCACTCCCCCTAAAATAGACATAAAGCTCTCTCTCTCTCTCTCTCTCTCTCTCTCTCTCTCTTTCTCAGGGCTGTCCTCTGATCACCCCCTTACACACTCCACACACACACACACACACACACACACACACACAAACAACCCTCTCACTCTGAAACACACACACACACAAAATCAACAGAGAAAGAGAGAAAGGGGGAGAGAGAAAGAGAAAGAGAGAGAGAGGAAAAGAGAGATGTACACACACGTACAGTGCTACAGCTGTTCAGTTCAGTTTTGTTCATCATTTTCTTGATTGGCAGACTGTCCCATTCCCTATGGAGCACACACACAGGTGATGAGGGCATCTACATTAGATTTACTGCAGGAGGGAACAGTACCTGACAGGACCAAAAAAGAAACATCACGCTGAACACTGCTTGAGAAGTACAGAAGCAGTTGCCATCTCCTGAATCTGAATGGAAGAGCTCTTTTTACCTCTGCATCACCCCCTGTGCCTCTGCAATCAGCTTTGCGTCAATCCTTTATATATTCACATGCAGCAGAACGGAGAGAATGACTCATAAAGGAATGATAGCACACACACAAAATAGAGCCCTCTGTACCTTCACACACACATTTGCGTGCAGACACACAGACACACACACAGACACACACACACACACACACACACACACAAACACACACACACTACATACACACACACATACACACACACACACACATTTTTCTTCCTACTGAATCAATTAACAGCGATATAACACTTTCTGTTTGAAGTGCGTGGAGAGACCCAGTGTTTCTCATTTGCTTGTGTAACACTGACTTATCAAAACACTGAGCTTTACTTGCGCAGAGTTTCCGTTATAAAGCATCCTCCCCATTGAACCTGCTGAACTCTTACAAGTCATACAGTATGTATGCGGACGAGTTCAAAAGCCCCACATCATGACGTGACATTTATCATACTTTACTTGAAAGGTTGAGACCTTGGCAGGTTATTTTAAATGTAGTACGACTGGCAAAAGTGAACATCACATTAGTGGTTGAACTGTAGTGATTTCGTTGCTACTCTCTGTGGCAGGTGTTGCCGTACTGATTTGTCCAGGAGCTGATGACCTCTTCTGTACATAGTGAAGTGCTTCCCCCTACTGGTCAAAGAGGTCACTGGCATCGCTATGCTGGGGCTGTACAGTGTGAATGTGTGGACACCAACCAGTAGATAATATAACAGTTTGGAATTAGAATTCAGGAAAAGAGCTAAAAGCTAAAAAACATCTAAATGATGACCTTTTCATATGTTCTTAAGTAAGCCTGTAGATGTAGTGTATTAAAAGTACATTTTCTGTAAGGCAAGGAATCCCACTATGGGTGTGTCTATCAAGTACCACTGGTGCAACGGCTCGTAAAACCACACCAGTGAAAAACGTAATGCCCACACCAAGCACAACTACCTTCAGGCTTTTGGGAGCACTCCAACCAAGTGTGGGTGTCTCTGTTCGAAATATAGATAAACATCATTATTCTTTCAACGTGAAAATGTATACACACACACACACACAGACACACACACACAAATGTATTCCTAGCACTGAAGGTGGGCACATTAGATCGACAATCTAATGACACAGTTGTGTTGCCATGACTACAGTGCTGGAATCCTGTGCTCGTATGCGGCCAATCAGCACCTGAGTTCCCAGCTGAAGCAGATGAGGCGGTTGGTCAACAGCAACCTGAGGGACCTGCACACGTTTGCCAACGAGACGCCCACTGTAAGAAAACATCTCGTCTGTCCACATCTCTTTTCATGCTATACTGTATGTGTCATACTGCTATGCAGGTCCTAGCCTGCATACGTGCCTCCTGTTGCAGTATATCTTTCTGCTCTCTTTGTTTCAACATGGCTTTCTTACACCAAACAACTTTGACAAGATTTGGGAAAGATTCTTGACCAGTCTTCTGGTGTAAGGACGGCTTTAGCTGTCAGTTTAAAACTACATGTGGAACAGGGGAGACAGGGGTGTGATTTTATTTGAATGACTTGCCTGTTGGATTTGTGCCCTACTAGGGATTAAACAGTCATAGTTAGCTTTAGCTTTGCATCTTCCTGAAGTTCCACTACTGTAAAATAAATATCTGTTGGCATATTATGAAGGCATGACTGCATCCCAATCTCAAAGGGTTTAGCATGGGCTTGATTATGCAGTGTGATGAGACATGCATGGAGATGTGCGCTAACAGCTCTTCTCTTCTCATCTCTCCTCTCCCTTGTGCAGCAAATCGAGTACTTGATCTCCCAGTATTCCACCGCTAAGAATCAAGTGCTGTTTGACCTGGAGAGTACGTACAGCATCTTTCCACTCTGATGCTTTCATCAGGTTTTCATCTCTCCTCTCTCATCTTCTCTTTAAGTCCCTCTCTCTCTCCCTCTCTATCTCTGTCTCTCTGTATCTCTCTCTATCTCTCTCTCTCTCACTCTCTCCCTCTGTCTCTCTCTCACTCTCTCTCACAATCTATCTCTCACTCTCTCTCTCTCTGTCTCTCTCTCTCACTCTCTCTCTCTGCTCCTCCTCAGACATCGGGCCACTACTGGGAGGGAGGATCCATGAGGAGCTGGGGAAGGAGGTGCGACCTGCTCTGGACGGAGTTCTCAACATGGCTGGAGGTACAGCACCTCTCCCTCCATCTCCTTCTCTTCCGTCTGTCTTTTTCTCTTCCTATGTCCTCTCTTTGGTCTCCTCTTCTTCTCTCTGATCCCTCTCTTCTCATCTCCTCTTCTCTTCACTCCCTCTATCTAATCTCCTTTTCTCTCTTGTCTGTTTTCTACCTTTCTTTTCTTCAGCTATCCCCTGTTTGGTTTCCTCTTCTTCTCTGTGCTCCTCTCTTTGATTCTTTCTGTCTCCCCCTCTCCTCTCTCCTCTTCCTGTCTCCTCCTCCCCTCTCCTCCTCTCCTCTCTCCTCTTCCTGTCTCCTCCTCTCCTCCATTTTGTCTTTTTTTTTTCATTCTATGCCCCTCTTTCTTTCCCTCTTCTTTAGCGTGCTCTTTGGTTTGATTCTTCTTTTCTCCTCTTCTCTCCCCTCTTTTCTCCTTTCCCCCTCTCTTTCTTATCTTCTTTCTTCCTTTCTTCCCTTCTGCACTCCTCTTTTATGTTCCTTTGCTCCTCTGTTTTATTTTTTTTGCACGTCATGCCTCTTCTTATTATGTACGCAAGTCTGATTTTCTTTTCTTCTGCAGCTTTTTGCCGTCTCTTTTGTCTTTCTATATTTTATTCTGTCCTTTGTCTCCTTTACCTCATGACACATCCTCTTTATTATCTCTTGTGTCTCTCTATCACTCCTCTTTTTTCATTCTGCGCTGGAGAGAATCTTCCAGTGAAAGAACGGAGCGTTGATAACGTCATTATCTGTGCGCGCAAGCGAGGTACACTTCGGCATTTAGCGGTGCATTCTTTGAAGTGCCGCCACAGTTTGATCATCCACTTCACGGTGATAGCGTTGAATAGGCCTTGAGACGGCAGCCTTGGGAGATTTATCCTTGCACATTTCGAAACGATGAGATTGTCAAATACCTCACGTGGAAAAAAAAAAAGGTGCAGCGCTTTGCAGAAAGCGCACGCCTACGCACAGTCTTACTGCAACTATGTAAAGCACCACCACTACATCTGTGTGCTGCTCATTCTTATGTGGATGTGGATGTGCCAAGGCCTTTTCTTTGTTTAATTAGAATGATGGTGGTCAGGCTGGAAATAACACTATACTCAGCAACATTCACCTTTTTCATTCATACTCCAAAAGACAACACAATGCCCATAGTCCTGAAAGCAGCCTAACTTAAGTACGTTTGTGAGATGGTATTAGTGCGGTTGGAATGGAGGCATAGTTGGCGAGAAGCCATGAGTCATATTACCCAGAAGTACCTGTAGTGTGTCTGCCTACTCACTTTCTTCCATCTTCTCTTTGTCGCTTTTTGGCCCCAAAAGTCAAAGTGGAGAGGGCCTTCAAAGGTAAAAGGGCCTGCTGCTATCTGATTGGATGTGACCCTCATGTGACTCTCCCCCCTGTGCCTGGACTCTCGTGATTGGTTCCCAAATGGTTCCTCTATATCACTTCTTACTCCTGATCCAATCAGCAATCTCCTTTGCATCCGCTCCCTGGTGCTCCCACACATCCCTGGTGTTCCATCTTTAAGGCACCAAGTGTAAAGATTTTAGCATCATTTTCATCATGACACACTGAGATTGAGGCTATGACTGCTAGTCTGACCACTAGTCTGATTGGTACTTCCCCCCCTGTGAGTTATATGTTGCCTGAGATGAGACATAGTGTCCTGTGTGTGTTTACACTTACTTTTTAGTATGAGTAAGTGGTCGAGTAGAGTTTGAGGAGTTGTACTCCTAAAGACGTAAATGGATGTGCCTGTGCCCATGTATTTGGTATGCTGTGTGTAAGTGGATGTTCCCTCTGTAGGTGTATGCCTGTACACCTGTGTGTGTTTCCACTTTAGAAGTGTAGTTGTGTGTATTCATCTATGTATGGGTTTTAATGGATATAGTGCGAGCCTGTCTCTTTCTCTGTGTGTGTGTGTGTGTGTGTGTGTGTGTATGTTTGTTTTTCTGTGTGTGTGTGTGTGTGTGTGTGTGTGTGTGTGTGTGTGTGTGTTTGTTTTTCTGTGTGTGTGTGTGTGTGTGTGTGTGTGTGTGTGTGTGTGTGTGTGTGTGTGTGTGTGTGTGTGTGTGTCTGAGTATGTGTGTGTATGTTTGTCTGAGTGTGTGTGTGTGTGTATGTTTGTTTTTCTGTGTGTGTGTGTGTGTGTGTGTGTGTGTGTGTGTGTGTGTGCGTGCGTGCGTGTATGAGGTGCGTGCGTGTGTGTGTGCATGCGTGCGTGTGTGAGCGTTTTAAACACTCACGTACTCCCCCCATCCATCCCCCCCCCCCCCCCGGTCAGCCATGCACGAGACGAAGGAGGCCCTGGAGAACGTCAGCATGACCCTGGAGGTGTTGCAGGACGGGGCCGGGAAGCTGCGCTTCAACCTGAGCCTGGTGCGCTCGGGCCTCAACAACTCGCTGGACGACCCCGTGTGCACCGTGCCCGGCTCGCCCGCCGCCAAGGTCTGCAGCCGCGTGCTGAGCTCCCTCAGCCAGCTGCACGTCGGAGCCAACTACTCCGAGGTATGAGGGCAAAGACGCAGACGTCTAGTTTACTGTCTGACTCTCTCTCTCTGCTTTAGTTGATTGTCTGCCTGTCTCTCTCTTTTTCCGCTGTCACACACACACACACACACACACATGCATACACACAAACACACACACACACACACACACACACACACACACACACACACACACACACACACACACACACACACACACACACACACACACTATTACTCCATAACAGCCTGAGGACATTGGCCTTAACATTTTAATCGTGTGGTCATCTTCCTCTGATGAGATAACTGCAATCTGAAATTTTCTTGGCCTCTGTCTCACTGTTCCCCTTCCCCCAGCTCTTGTTGTCTCCCTCTCTCACACCATCCCCTGTCTCCGTCTCTCACACCTGTCTCCCTCTCTCACACCATCCCCTGTCTCCCTCTCTCACACCATCCCCTGTCTCCCTCTCTCACACCTGTCTCCCTCTCTCACACACTCTCCTGTCTCCCTCTCTCACACCTGTCTCCCTCTCTCACACACTCTCCTGTCTCCCTCTCTCACACCTGTCTCCCTCTCTCACACACTCTCCTGTCTCCCTCTCTCACACCTGTCTCCCTCTCTCACACCCTCCCCTGTCTCCCTCTCTCACACCTGTCTCCCTCTCTCACACACTCTCCTGTCTCCCTCTCTCACACCCTCCCCTGTCTCCCTCTCTCACACCCTCCCCTGTCTCCCTCTCTCACACCTGTCTCCCTCTCTCACACACTCTCCTGTCTCCCTCTCTCACACCATCCCCTGTCTCCCTCTCTCACACCTGTCTCCCTCTCTCTCCCCTGTCTCCCTCTCTCACACCATCCCCTGTCTCCCTCTCTCACACCTGTCTCCCTCTCTCACACCTGTCTCCCTCTCTCACACCATCCCCTGTCTCCCTCTGCCTGTAGTGCATCTGAAGTCCTCTGCATGGGTGCTCTGTGTGAAGGCCTTTTGTGTTTTCGTGTGTCCAACTGTGATAACTGAGTGAGGCTCATGGTCTTTGTTTTCTATTCCAGTTGCCTGGCGTTACTCCTCAGCTGGAGAAGGTCAACGAGGCCCTGAAGACAGACCTTAGCGGCATCGTTCAGAAGGTCAGGCTCTGGGTTCTTTCAGCCCTTCGGGTGTTCCATGGCATGTCTCTTCAGCTCTTAAACCCATACTTCACAGTCACGTTTGTGTTATGTTTTATTTTTGCTACAGGGGTACTCATCTTTCAATGACACCCCAGCCATGGTGGCGGATCAGACTAGGAATGTGGTTGAAGGTAAGTGATGGCGTTCATGCTCATGAGCACTCACAGTACTCATAGTATAATAAATGCACATTGTGTTAAAATGCTCCAAATGTAAAGCACTTTGAGCTGCATTCTGTGTATGAAAGGTGCTATACAAATAAAGCTTATTATTATTATTATTATTATTATTATTATTATAAAGGCTGAATGTAATTTTTGTTGTTGTGATTGAGGTTGAGATTAATTGCTTTTTTTTGTGCTTGAATATTTTGTTTAGAAGTCTCACATAACCGCATGTTTCTTCCTTTCTTCCTCCCTCTCTGTCCAATGGCCTCTCTTTGTCTCTCTCTCTGTCTCTCTCTCTCTCTGTCCCTCTCTCTCTCTTTCTCTCCCCCCCCCCACCCACACACACACACACACACACACACACACACACTCTCTGCAGGTGTGCGTGACATGCTGGATGGCATTGGCACGAACATCACTGGTTTCTCTAAGCTGTTCCCTGTGCACAACTCCCTGAGCAACTTCACCATCCTCATCAGCCACGGCCACTCCCGGATCGAGGACTTGTACCCCGAAATCGACCGCTACGACTTCTACAGGTGCCTCCCTCAACTCTTCTTGAGTGAAGGACCTCCCTTTTTTTCACTTCCCTTATCCTAACTCACACAGTCCGATCAAGACACACCACAAGTTCTCTATGTTTGACTGGAACGGTACAGTAAGAATCCAGCAATGTGGTCTTACTCCGTTATTCAATAATGGAGCATTACAGTAAATACCGTAAACCACCCTGTTACAGTAAACACACATGTGTATAGCTTCACTGCCCAAAGGCAGTCCAGTACAAAGAGCAGCCTCTTCCCGTCACCAAGTTGCCATGGGTGACTATAAACGTGTAGATAAGTGGTGGTAGCGTAGTGGTTAAGGAGCTGGGCTAGCATACAGTAGCCAGAAAAGTTGTGGGTTCAATTCCTGGCTTCCATTGTCGTGCCCTTGAGCAAGGCACTTAACCCCGAGTTGCTCCGGGCACAATGACCATTGTAATATAATTGACATATGTAGGTCAGTTGAGATAAAAGCGTCTGCTAAACATTTGTGTAGATACGTGCCTATGAGCCCTGTAGATGAGTGCCTATGAGCCCTGTAGATGAGTGCCTATGAGCCCTGTAGATGAGTGGCTATGAGCCCTGTAGATGAGTGGCTATGAGCCCTGTAGATTGAGCCCTGTAGATGAGTGGCTATGAGCCCTGTAGATTGAGCCCTGTAGATGAGTACCTATGAGCCCTGTAGAGTGAGCCCTGTAGATGAGTGGATATGAGCCCTGTAGATGAGTGGCTATGAGCCCTGTAGATTGAGCCCTGTAGATGAGTGGCTATGAGCCCTGTAGATTGAGCCCTGTAGATGAGTGGCTATGAGCCCTGTAGATGAGTGGCTATGAGCCCTGTAGATTGAGCCCTGTAGATGAGTGGCTATGAGCCCTGTAGATGAGTGGCTATGAGCCCTGTAGATTGAGCCCTGTAGATTGAGCCCTGTAGATGAGTGCCTATGAGTCCTGTAGATGAGTGCCTATTAGCCCTGTAGACGAGTGCCTATGGGCCCTGTAGATAAGTGACTGTGAGCCATGTTCCAGGTGGACGGTGTGCATCACCCTGTGCTGTATGGTGGTGATGGTGCTGGCCTTCAACCTGCTGGGCATGCTGTGTGGCATCCTGGGCTTCGACCGCCATGCCACCCCCACCACCCGCGGCTGCATCTCCAACACCGGGGGCAACCTGCTCATGGCGTAAGTCAGCAAGGGCTTTGGTAGCACTGCAATGTGGTTATTTCTTGAATTTCCCCTGGGGATCAATAAAGTATCTATCTATCTATCTATCTATCTATCTATCTATCTATCTATCTTATTGCCAAGACTTTACAGAGCTGATATATATGGTGGGCATGACAACATGTGCCTGTTGTCTTTAGTAGTTACTGCATATGTGTGCAGAGAGGGACTATGTCAAATGTAAAAATTTGACCATCACTAACATTGTTGATAAGGAGTTTGTATGTGTCTGTGTGTGTGTTTCTCCCAGGGGCGTTGGGTTCAGCTTCATCTTCTCCTGGATTCTGATGGCCGTGGTTGCTGTCAGCTTCTTGGTGGGTGGCAACGTGGAGAAGCTGGTGTGTGAGCCCTTCCACACCAAACAGCTGTTTAAGGTAAATACACACAGGACTCTCTCAAAGACCTGACCTCCACAGGACTCTCTCACAGACCTGACCCCCACAGGACAATCACAGACCTGAACCCCCCACAGGACAATCACAGACCTGACCCCCCCACAGGACAATCACAGACCTGATCCCTCATGGGCTCATCGCCACCTTTACATTTGGAGGCCTAACCCTAACCACTCTACATATGATGCACAACACTGGTAGTTTTAGAAAAGGCATGCATATGCAAAATTGGGAATGTTAATTTATCTTTCCCTCCATTGACTATACCTAGTTTTAGTAGGTTGATGCAGTGGAGTGGTGTTTTTTTCCCCCGGCCGTTTTTAATCCATGAAGGGCCTTGTGCTTCATAGGTGTTGGACACCCCTCACCTCATCATGCCTGCCTGGAAGAACTTCATCCCTGGCTACCTTTACAATGACCCCGAGATGGACCTGACTGTGGAGAGCTTTTACAGGTGAATACATTCTTATATGTTGATTATGATGCCAGAGGACATACAGTTTGAACTATTAGAATAACACAATGTCACTCAATTGTTGCTTTTAACCATTTGGAACAAACAGAATAGTATTTGGTTCATTATCACAAAAACATGGATAAATATTTGGTGGTCAAGACATGCTGTATTGACGGGCAATGGCAGCTTTAGTTGGTTACTGTGTGTCACCAGGTGGCAGTAGAGAAGCTGTAAGGAAGCATGTGCAGAAGAACATGTTGTTCTTGGGCTGTTGAATGTATGATGTCTTTCAGCACCAGCTTTTGCTAGTACTCAGTATTCCAGCATCCATCGGTCGATTCTCATACACTTGATACCGCTCTGTCATGTTGTTCTCTCCCTCTCAGTAACTGCAAAGAAAATAGGGGGATCTACTCCGCCCTACACCTGGATAAGATCTTCAACGTCTCTGCCTTCCTGAACACCAGTGTGGTAAGGCCTTTTCACTACTGTTTCCCGAACACAAACCCATCATACTGAGTGGTGCTTTTATTTTGAAAAGGTGCTCCGCTGCAAACTCCGCTGGTTAAGACAGGAAGTGCTCAATCACCTATGTTCCTTGTGGATATAAGCAGGTGAAATTCAAATAATGATATGCTTCAAACATGAAATCCTCAGAACCTCAGAAGACAACATGCCTGACTTTGTGACATGAAAGACCAGAAAAAAATGTCTCATGCTCCATCAGTTGCAATGACCTACTGTGTGGTCGGGGGCTATAGCAACTCAATGAGAGCTTTATTCATACATAGTCTACCTTTAAAGCACTGTGTATGTCCACATGACACTGTCTGGACTATTTCATAGTTGGCCCAACAGCGTCCCTACTAACAGGGTGATGACATCATACGAGCTATAGCTGGCCCTAGCAAATGGAATCTCCATTTAACCATTTGACCCCCCCAAAGCCCTGCTGGACGTGTGCTGAGCCAGCGCCAGCCTTATGCCTTATCTAACGTCAGGAACAAACGCGCTGCCCAGTGCCCATGGCTCCCTCCCCGCATGGTCTTAGTGCCTCGTTTGCCGCCCCCAGAGCCAGCTGGCCGGTTTAGAGGTCTTCTTCTGGTTCAGGAGATGTCAATGGGGGGGGGAGGTGGGGAGGGGGGACAGGATGTGGTCCAGCGCGATCCATAAAAAGCCATGCAAATGAGCGGCCGCTGTGTTCGCAGAGCTGTGCGTCCAGCCGCAAGTGTGCCTACCGTAATATTCTGAACTGGACGATGAGGAGAGTGATGCATCATGGGAAATGCTTTGTTGTAGTAGATGTACCTGGGCGGTGACAAAAAAAAGAGATCTGCTGCAGTCTTGACATAGTGTGGTGCTTCAAAAACACTTCACTGAAGTGCCATGCCGTGGGAGTTCAACTACCTCAAGCAGGGGACACATAATGCGGGCTTTGTGGAGGTGAATGCAGTTGCCCGGGAAGCTCTCGTTCTGATTAAGAATGTGAAGGGGCGCTCAATGTAAATTCTTTTGTCTCCGCGGGCAACGATGTCCTGTACTGGTCACGCTGGGGCCTGTGCTGAAAGCAAATGGCAAAGACTTGCCCCACGGGTTGCGTAATACTCTTCCTGTCAGTGTAAACAAGGAAGGGTTTTCATTGTCACTGTGCAAGTAGGAGGTCTACAAAGCAGAAGGAGAACATTAGGAGTGCTTATATGGTTCTGCTTGTCACATACATAGGAAGGCACACTGTTATGCTTGGCACACTGAATTGCTGGTGTGTTCAATGACACATCTGGATAGGGCTGCCTCTCTTTGTCATATTATAGACCCAAATGTCTGGAATTGTCTGGATCAACAGATTGGCTCATTGCTTAAAATACCAATGAGCTTGTATGCAGGGCAAAAAACCTAACCTAGGCCTTTCATTTTTTGAAATGTGGAAGGGTGACTTAGCAATCGGGAGTAGTGTCAGGAACTTTATTTAAAAATGAATTAATTTGCTATTACGTATAAAACCCCAAGGGGTTTCAAGATGTGCTAACAGTTAGGGTGTGTTACAAGAAACAGTATGAACTTACATAACAAGTACAGCATGTCTCAAATCTTAATTGCTCAACTTCTATAAGTATATTAAACCTCTAGGCTACAGATTATAAAGTGTAATGGAAGGGAGTCGGCACTTTTCCCTCTGGCGGCATTAAAATTGTTCCGATATTAATCACATTTTTCTCTAATGCGCCATTTGTTTTCCCTGATATTTTTCTCTAGTTCACAGAGGACGTGGCCCATGTGATTGACGGTGTGAAGGTTGACCTGAGGGGCATAATCCTTCTGGAGTCGGAGGGCAAAGACAACCTGGTCCGCTTCACAGAGACTGGTATCGGCGACATCAATTACGCAGACTACCTGGAAGAGGTGTGAGACTAGAAAAAATAAAAGCGAAAATGTGGCTCTGTTTGCTTACTGTAGGTGTTTCAAGTATTCAAGTACAGTTCCTTCAAACAATGTTATTTGTTAATAGTGCTACAAAACTGCATTGAAATAGACTGGGAGATGGGGAAGAAGATAGTTTGTGAGAGATGTGAAGTGGATAGCTAGAGACTCAGTTACTGACCTTAAGGGCCAGCTTCCTGTACATGGATTAGGCACCAGTCTGAGATTGAAAGTGAAAAGCTTTTTTCAATGGATACTTTTATTGGAGTATACTTTTAGTCTAAGACTAGGCATAATACATAAGGAACCAGCCCAAAGAGTATAAAAAACAATGTGTGTTGTGTCACAGAGTGGGAGGGAAAGGGGTGCTGCACTGTGTACGTAGCAAGCCCCATGCTGTTGTGCTCTTGTGTGTAGCAAGCCCCATGCTCTTGTGTCTGGTCCCCTTCCAGGTTAACAAAAGGGTCACTCTGGTGGATCTGCTGTCGTTCGCCAAGGAGCTGGACGCCCAGAGCGAGGAACTGGTATGTTCTATTCTATGCTATTCCTCCTCCGGACCCAGTAAAAACAACCCAACAGAGAAAAGCCGCAACCCACGACCGTATAATCTCCCATGCACATGAGCCCGCCATGCCTTTCATTGCGCTCACGGCATCCAATTTGTGTTTAATGGGTATTCATATAGAAAAGTCCCAAGGGATAGACATTGGCATTGGGTTTCTTATCATCCTTGTGTTTGCCTGTGCCCTTGCAGCCTCCCCGGCTCCAGACCAGGCTGGCATGGCTGACTCAGGCAAAGGATGCTTTATTTTTGCCTTGCCCTCCAGGGCTCAGGGGCCTAGCACAAGCCCCCCATTCATTCTGGAAGGTTCTGGAGGGATTGGGAGTGGGTCCAGAGGGCTTGTGCCAGCTGTAATTGAGCCGTCTTCTTAAGCGAGCCACTCTGTAATATCCACGGGGAGTCTGTGTGTGTGTGTGTGTGTGTGTGTGTGTGTGTGTGTGTGTGTGTGTGTGTGTGTGTGTGTGTGTGTACTGTATGTGTGAGTGCGTGTGTGTGTCTATCACTCAGTCCAGCTGGTGTCCACCTGTACCTCCTTAGTCCAGACACACATACAGAGAGAGAGAAGAGAGAGTGAGAGAGAGAGTGTGTGTGTGTGTGTGTGCGTGTGTGTGAAAATAAGAGTCAGGATTGTGTTCCATCCCATAATCAGCACTGGTGCTGTTGGCCAGCTGGTGTACTGTACTGGGTGGCATATATACTGTACTGGGTGGCATATACTGTACTGGGTGGCATATACTGTATTGGGTGGCATACTGTACTGGGTGACATATATACTGTACTGGGTGGCATATACTGTACTGGGTGGCATATATACTGTACTGGGTGGCATATACTGTACTGGGTGGCATCTGTACTGGGTGGCATATATACTATACTGGATGGGCCACTCTGCTGATGCAGCACCTTATGAGGAAATGGATGCATACTGCTGAATCTCAAACTGGGATTGCTTGGCTGTGCTGTGCTGGACTGAGAGCTGGGTTGTCAACATATGTGAAGAAAATAAAGGAACTCTTTTTTTTTAGAAAAGTGTTCTTTTGCATACTAGGACCTCCATCAAATGCCTTGGGTACAGATACAGTATGAACTGCTTGAAGGCTAAACAGTCATCGGCGTCTCTTTTACAGGGACGGTAATCATTATTTAAAGAGCTGGAACCTGGAATTCAATGCAAACTGAACTCTGATTTAAGATGATACTCCTTTTACTAACTCTTCTTTTTACTAACTATCTTTTTACCTCCATCTCTCCTTTTTGCTATTCCTATCTATTCTATTCCCCCTCTGCGCCCCCCCATCCCCCCCCCCCCCCCCCCCCCCCCCCCCCACAGCCGAAGGGCTCCCTGCAGACGTCCCTGAAGGGCCACGCCAGCACCCTCCGCCAGATCCACACCCAGCAGGTCCTCCCCATGGAGCAGTCACTGGTAATCAAGCGCCCACCTCAATGCACTTTCTCACACCAAGGCAGCAATCTCTACTCTGGCATCGGCTGCTTCAGTCTGAGACAGTGGACGGTTTCTGACGACTCCCTTGCACTAGGACTGTGACTGTTAAATCACCATTTGCACTGTTTGGATACAGCATATGATATGCTGCTATGATTTTTATTTGTTGTTTAGTTTCGCTGAATTTGGTTTGAATAACAGCAACAGACATACAATTAAACATACAGAATACACACACACACACACACACACACACACACACACACACACACACACATACAGACAAAGCAAAGCAACGAAGACTAAATCAAAAAGATAGAAATCACCAACAATAAGTGAAAAATGGAAATAGCTTCACTAATAAAGCCTCTCAACCATATGTATATGTCTCACAACACCGCACACAACAACTTACATAAACTTACGGATTACACATTATAATTTGGTATATTTCACTTACGGATTACACATTATAATTTGGTATTTTTCAAGCATGAAGTTGGAAACCATAACACCATTGTAAACTATAGTGATACACATACACACATAGTAGCATAATATAATAATAATAATAATAATAATAATAATAATAATAATTAGTATGGGTTTACTCTGTCAAATCTTTCTTTCTTGACCTTCTTGATTTCTTGATTTCCCCAAAAAAATGGCCTCCCAGAAATATGTTAGAGCGAGGGTAAGCTTGTGTCGATTCTTGTTGTTTTCTATTCACAGTGTTTGTTTCATACCATGCACTCCATTGTTTTGTTCAAAAGGTTTTATATGTGACCATAGGATATTTTTACTTGCATAGCTGAAAATATGTTGTTTCTGTTTTGAGGGTATTTAAAATGAAGTCAGTGATCCATGCAATATAAAGCCTGGAGTTGAACATGTACAAATATGTTTACATGTAATTTTATACAGAATCCCCAGTGCTCATCTCATCATGTTCCAAACATGATGCTCAATCAGTTTTCATCACCTATCCCCTCATACCAAAGCAATAGTTTGAGGATTTCATATTTCAAAAAACACATTCTCTTTTGGTGTTTTTCTAAATCCACAACAGCTTGCTTTGTCCATGTCTCTGCACCTTCACGGAAGCATAAATTAATAGTGGGTATTGTGTTCAATACAGGAAACATGTTGAAAGTTTTGACTATCCAAAGATATACACAGTTGTTTATTCACTTAAGACATACCGTGGCATAACACCTACTGTGGATTGTGCTTCCAGGGCAGAGGTTAAGTATTTGTTTCAACTCCATGTGCTGCACCTAAATTCCTTGCCCTGAATCAAGTGAGGCATTTGTTATTGGTGTTTAATGCCAGACATGTTTGGAACAAATATGAAGGACCCATGGCCTTAAGAAGCCTTGTGGCTCTAGCATGGCAGCATCCTTTAAATGTTTTAAATGTTCCACTGTTAAGCCCACTGTGTAGTGCCCCTTTTACATCCTGTTTAAACTAGGTGTAAGGGGGGGGGGGGGGTTGAGGCATTAGCTCTCTCTACAGCTGTTTGCATTTAGCATAGTGCGTTCCACCACATCATGCTTCATCACAGGGCAACCGTATGTGGGCTCCATAGTGGAGCATTTAAATGCAGTGGGGGTTTTGTGTGGAGAGAGAGGGAGAGAAAGTGCCTGTGTCACCGTGGTAATGTTTTTCTTCTCTTTCTGAAGACCACGCTGAGCCAGAGCATCCGCATGCTGCAGATGACCTCCAGAGAGCTGCCTGTGAGTGGTGACCCTCTGTGTGTGTGTGTGTGTGTGTGTGTGTGTGTGTGTGTGTGTGTGTGTGTGTGTGTGTGTGTGTGTGTGTGTGTGTGTGTGTGTGTGTATTCCCACCACAGGATAATGAGGCTAATTTAAAATCTTGTATATGCCTGCTGTTTTAATGTCTAATTCTTGAGTCTTTTTATCATGAGATGACTGCTAGCCTGCTAGATTAGATTAGCTACAACTAGACGTGATGCATGGTACATATGAAAGTGTAGCATGATTTTGCATAATCTCTTGATCTCTTCAGAGCAAAGTTTCTACCGTCTTGAATACCATAGAGGCGGCCCAATATCTTATCTCCCACAATGCAACTTTCGTGGTCAGTCAGGTAATGTGCTTTCAAAGTCTTATGCTCTATAGAAAATTATTATTGTACCGATGGTGTATTTACATGTGATATAATGTCAATCTAAGATGGACTAAAAAATTACAGTTTTTCACAAAACACATTATTTGAAACCTCCAACCCTTTTCTCAAAACTGTAAACACAAACCCGCATTCTCAAACTACATTCACAAAACCTCTGACACTTCTTGCAAAACTGAATAATCGCCTCAAAACCAAACAATGTCTTCAGATCATTCACAAAGCAGTCAAAATGAAAACACTCCTGAGCAGTTATTACACACTACATCATAAAATG
The DNA here is from genome assembly GCF_046254945.1 of Alosa pseudoharengus. Lineage (NCBI taxonomy): Eukaryota > Metazoa > Chordata > Actinopteri > Clupeiformes > Clupeidae > Alosa > Alosa pseudoharengus. The sequence continues at coordinate 14,081,634 of NW_027468657.1, forward strand.
GAAAACACAGTGTTCAGGGCACGCCATATATCTAAAAAAACAAAGCAAAAAAAGATTTCATAACTGAGTAGATTCAACATGTACTGTTAATTCAGTAAAAATAGTACAGAGTATTGTAAAAGGCAGACATTTTAGTAGGCCTACTGTAAATGAGAAGGACATTGCAGTCTACAGTGCATGCTAAAGGCCTCACTGATAGTTCCTGTCCATTGTTGATGTGAACCTGCACTGTTCTGCTACCTGTTTGCACTCTGAACTAGTTTTTATTGGTTGTCACATCATTTGAAACATCAATTTTGAGTCGTTGTGTTAAACTTATGACACCTGTGCTTACTTTGTGTTTACTATTTGTCACTTGTGGTTACCATTATGCAATACAAGTGCATCACAATGCGAAATGTGTTTTATCACATGAGAATGTGTTTAGAGTTTAGAGTCAATGAGATCTGCAAATGAGTTTTACTTGATGAAAACTGTTTATGGTTTTGCCAAAAGAGTGATTGATTCAATAAATGTGAGCTTTTGGTTCAGATAATGGAGTTTAGTGAAAATCTGTAATCCTCCTGGCATCAAACAGTTTCTCTTGTTTTCAACAGGAAATAGAGAGATACAAACAAACCATTATTGGATACTTCCGGCAGTACATCAATTGGGTTAAGGCCTCAGTGAGTATACCATCCCTCAACTTATTTTTTTATGATATTAATTAAGAACCACCCAAGTTAAAAGTTAATACCTTTTAGTGATTCAGTGTGATAGTAACCATGAGACTGACAAAGAAACTCACGTGTTAGTTGTAAACCAGCATATCAACAAAATCTACCTTGACGTTTGGGTTACTCATTTACGATGGCTCCTGGTTAAATTGGCCTTGCTTGGTTCTCTTAGCCCCCCATTCATTCTCTCTCTCTCTCCCCCCGCCCCTCTCTCTATGTCTCTCTCTCTCTCTCTCCCTCTCTCTCTCTCTCTGTTTCTCTCTCTCTCTCTCTCTCTCTCTCTCTATCTCTCTCTCTCACTCTCTCTCTATATCTCTCTCTCTCCTACACACACAGCTGGCTCTGGAGGTGGCCCCTTGCAAGCCCTTCAGCAACATTGTGGACACGATGGAGATTGTGGCCTGCAGCTTCCTCATTGACTCGATGGTGAGAGACCATAATGGCCCCTTTCAAAATGCAGCAGCCCTGTCTGTGGTCGGCAGGGGCAGGGGCTGGGCTCGGTGGGGTGTGTGTGTGTGTGAGGGGGGGGGGGGGGGGGGTCCTGAAGGGCAAGGTGGAGGCGGGTTGATTTGGGGTTGGGGTTGGTGTGGTGGTGATGGGGGTGATGGGCGGTTTGGGTGTTCACGTGTTCCGAGCTGGTACGGAATGTTCACATCCACGTTCTGGAACGGAGAGAAAGCAAAGCAAAGCAAAGCAAAGCAAAGCAAAGGAAAGGGAAGGAAAGGAAAGCAAAGCAAAGCAAAGCAAAGGAAAGGAAAGGAAAGGAAAGGGAGAAGACAGAGAGAAGAAAAGAGAGGAAAGAAGTGACAGGACGGCACAAGGGCCGGAGGCTGGACAGGAGCGCTAGTGTGTGGTGTGTGGTCAGAGCGGTCAGAGGCCCTAACCTGTGTGTGGTTAGTGCTGTGGATGTTGGGGGAAATGGGGTGGGATCAGAGGGGGGTTCAGGGGCACCATGTGTAAATGAGGTCCTGTGTGCTCTTATCTGCACCCCCCCTGTTCCCCCTCCTTTCCTTCATGCCTTCAATGGTCCACTTCCCCCGTTTCTGGAATCTGTCAGATGATTAGGCCGATTCTTTAATGCAGTTCAAGTGTTCAGTGGGGGGAGGTCAAATGAAAACAGGCCTGCGAGTTTGCAAGTGTGTGTGTGTGTGTGTTTTGGAGTGCTTTTGCATGCAAATTTGTTGTGTTTGTGTGTGTGTGTGTGTGTGTTTGCGTGCGCTCAGGCTTTGTGTGTGTGCGTGTCTGTGTGTGTGTGTGTCTGTATGTGTGTGGTGTGTTCATGTGCATATGTGTATGTATGAGAGTGCCCATTCTTTGTGTTCAACCGTGTGTGTGTGTTTGTGTGTATGTGTATGTGTGTGTGTGTTTGTGTGCATGTGTGTGTGTGTGTGTGTGTGTGCGTGTGCATGTGCGTGTGCGTGTGCGTGTGCGTGTGCGTGTGCGTGTGTGTCTATGTCTGTCTGTATGTGTGTGTACGTGTGTACGTGTGTACATGTGTGTGTGTGTGTTTGTGTGTGTGTGTGTGTGTGTGTGTGTGTACGTGTGTCTGTGTGCATGTCAGAGCACTCATTACACACCCTCTAATGGCAGGAAGTGCCTCTCTCCCTTAACGAAGGGGAAACAATTAACCCCCGGTAGCCCAGTCTCCTGGACGAGGACAGACCCAGGGGCCAGTCAGTGGGTTCAATCCACCAGGAAGTGTCTGGGCCCCCAGACCCTGAGCGCTTGTTAAAGCCCACTGTTTGATTGTAAATGTAGAGGGTGCAGGAAGAGGTGAGAGGGAGCGGGTTAACTAAGCCCACTCCTACTTCAGCCCCACATACAGATATCTGGAGAACTAGCATTAGTTAGTTAGTCGCTCAGTCGGCCAGTTAGTTCGTTTTTGCTATAAACTGCACCACACATTGAATCAAACATGGTTAGGAAGGTGGGCCTTGTGCGGCCCATAGTGTAACAGGACATATAAAACAGGCATCATTTTCTTTGCATCTAAGAGCTTCATCCAAGTGTGTAATCTAGTTGTTAAATGGAAATGATGTTGTCTGTTACTGTGTAGTGAGAACAGGCACGCTCAACTTCCAATCTGATAGCAATTTCGGGTGCGAGTTATAAAGTGACTGTCAAATTAGAGTAGAAAAACCGCACTCTCAGTTTTTTCTAAATACTTATTTATTGATTAATGTCATGTCCACAGACGCGTTTCGGACTAAGCCATCGTCTGTTACTGTGTGAACTCTCTGGTGTTACAAAAATCACTGTTCCTTCCTCTAACAACATGGTGTTAAACTGCTTATTACAATAGGTACGCAAACCCAAATGAACTTAACGCCTCACTGTAGTTGAAGTTGCTCTGGATGAGTTCATGAGTTCATGTGCAGTGTATCAGGAGTGAAGAGGGCAAAGAGCGAGGAACACAAGGTGCTGCTGTGAGCTAGGAAGGCACTATGCACCGTGCAAGCACACACACACACACACACACACACACACACACACACACATACACACACACAGGGCTAGGAAGGCATGATGCACCATGCAAGCGCACACACACACACACACACACACACACAGTGCAAGGAAGGCATGATGCACCATGCAAGCGCACACACACACACACACACACACACACACAGGGCTAGGAAGGCATGATGCACCGTGCAAGCACAGGTCCTGTCAGAGGCTTCGTGTTTGCACAGCGGGGTAGGAGCGGAGGCACGCCTGCCCTGCACACAGCTGGCAGCACATGAAAGCTGATCAGTGTAGAGCTGTGAAAACAGCGGTGGGCTGCGGTGGGCGGCGGCGCTGGGGTGGAGCGGAGACCTGCCTCCTCCACTGTACATCGCCCGCGGCGCTCGGCTGCCATGTGGGAACAGGTAGACGCTGTCTTCGCCCTCTGCTGTGGCAGGAGCCTCGTGGGTGTGTGTGTGGATAGGTGGATGTGGGTGTGCGTGGATGTTTCTGTTTGTGTGTGCGTGTACGTGTACGTGTACGTGTACGTGTACGTGTACGTGTACATGTGTGTGAGTGTGTGTGTGTGTGTGTGTGTGTGTGTGTGTGTGTGTGTGTGTGACAGACAGACAGCTCTCCTCGTGGAGGAGCAGTCTGAGCGCTTGCTCTTCTCCCCCATCACACACACACAGAGTGCTGTCAAAGGCCTGGGTGTAGTGGATGAGATTGCATAACCAGCTTGCTGAGGGATTTAAGGCAGAGAGGGAGGCATGGACTGCTGGAACGGTGGAAATTAATGGGAAAATTGGTGTTTACAAAACTATGGCTGGTCAATTGACTGGTTTCTTGCATAACTAATCATTGGCTCGACATTTTGATTGACAGTTGAATGAAAGGCTTGGTGTAGCGTTTCATGTCTAAGATAAATATTTGTTCTTATAGACCGAATGCCATGACAGTGGCTAATGAACACCGATTTTGACATACTAAAATAGCTATACATATATTTTACCCCTCTATACTGTACTCTACAAACCCTTGAGCAAGGCACCCAACCCCTTACTGCTCCCCGAGCGCCGCTGTAGCAGGCAGCTCACTGCTCCAGGTTATTGTGTTCACCTCACTGTGTGTTCACTGTGTGCTGAGTGTGTTTCACTAATTCACAGATTGGGATAAATGTAGAGACCAAATTTCCCTCACGGGATCAAAAGAGTATATATACTTATACTTATACCTAAAACTAAGCCTGTATGTGGATGTGACTGTATGTTAAATGCCTTTTGGTTGGGGCTGGAGACTGTCCAGTTCATGCCACAGTTGTTGCTTTGTGGAGGTGACTGTCCAGTTAATGCCACTGTTGTTGTTGTTGTTGTGTTGTAGAACACCTTCTGGTTGGGGCTGGGTGGTGCCACTCTCTTCCTGCTGCCCAGCTTGATCCTGGCCGTGAGGCTGGCCAAGTTCTACCGCAGAATGGACACGGAGGACGTCTACGATGAGTAAGTGTCGGTCACACTCTTGAGCAGCCACACTCATTTTGGTTTCACGGCAGGATATCAAAGTCTACGTTTTGGGAAATATCTCAAATATTTCAAGCATTTGGACAAAAGCATGTAAAGTGTTTATTGCAATGTTTTGCCAAAAGTAATGACTGGTTTGCCATCTTTAGGGAAGTACTACAGTAGGCCTATCGAACAAACAAACATCATAGTTCATTTTTACTAAACTGACAGTGTCTATCCCATTGAAAGACCTTTATAGCTCTACAACCTTTCTGGCTTTCCTCTTTCTCTCCGGCTCTTTCTCTCTAGCTTTTCATTCCTCAGGTCTCACTTCATTTCTCTCTCTCTTCTTCCCCCCCTCGCTGCAGTTCCTCTGTTTCTGGAACTTGGCATTTTACTTTGTGATAACCATTCTGCCGTTTCCATGTCAACCACTCTTCCCTCTTCATCTCTCTCTGTCTGGCACTTTGCACTTTACAAAAAAAAAAAAAAATACAAATACAAATATAAATATATATATTAACTTAAGTATTATATCTTAACATGTCCTTTTTCAATGATCTGAAATCACACTACACTATACGTATATAGTAACCTACGGCGACAGACAAGTCACCAAGTGTCTTGATCTCGGGCAGCGGTGTCTGTCAACCGCTGTCCAATCAGTGTCTGTGTGGACAAATCTTATGGTGCAACTCTCATGGACTTTTTGCAGCAGACCGTTAACATCTTTGCCTGTTTTGTATCTTTTTAGCTTTGAGACAATACCCATGAAAACGTAAGCTTTATCATTTCCCCCAGTCCTAACCTCTCCTGTCTGTATATAAGTATCTAATTGTATCCTTACTGCAGTTTTGTACATAAACGCCACTGCTGGCTCTACTTGGTGCTGGGTTCAAGCTCTTAGCATTGGAATGCGTTTTGGGTGGAGGGTCTTGGCTTCTTTTCCCATGCTGTCTTTTTAAAGAACAACAAAAAAAAAAACCCTTATCAAACACAAAGGGCTGTTTACTATCAACACCTTAAAGACATGACTATCTGTCACAGCTATCCTGTACAGTTACATTGTAAGATAAAACATTTGTACTATGCTATTTTGTACACATTGTATACTTGTGCTATATGTTAGCACTTCTGTATCAAGACCATAATAGTAACTCTACATGTCTCCTCCACTACTGGTGGGTAGCATGCCATATGTGTCAAGTCCCTCTTTTACGTTACTCCGCTGTTTATTTTATTTGGTTGTTGTGTTTACGTTTTGGTTTTCTTTTATTTATTTTTTTTACAAAAGTAACATTTCGTTTCAGTATGGAAATTGGTTATAATGGTTATCATAATGAGCGTTTACGAAGTATCGCAAACCCAATAATGAGAAGGTAAAACACACTCTTGCATCCCCCAGACTGTATGCTAATGACCTGCATGCCTACATTTGTTTGTTTGTTTATGTATTTGTTTGTTTTCTGTCAGGGCAGAGTTAAGGGAATGCAGGGGGGGGGGGGGGGGGGTTAGAGAATCATGGCTGAATCACGCCCTGTGTTTGGTCTATCCACACATTCACTACAAACACTGCACTGCATATGGTGCTTGTGCACAGTGAATAGGTGGATGTTCTGAACACTGGCGTGTAGTGGATGAGACATAGTGCATGCTGGGAGAGGAGTTAGCCCGTCCTCCTCCTCCAAATCTGGACATTACCTGCGTCTTTAAGCACTGCCCTGGGTGCAGCTAACGCACTGATCACCTGGCTGGCTAGCGCACGGAGACCAGCTAACCCCTCCTAACCTTTACTCTGAGGCCCAGCCTGAGCATTGCAGCTCTGAGGCTGAGACGCCACTGACTAACCGCATGCTGTGTCTGCACGGTGCCTGCATGCTAGACGGAAAGGGGAGAAATGCAAATCTAAGCATGCTTGCATTGAATCATGGGTAATCAGGTTGCCTGTGTCTGAGTTCTGCTTTTGATTGTTGCATCGTCTGTTGCTGTTGTTGCTGTTGTTGTTGTTGTTGTTGTTGTTGCTGTTGTTGCTGTTGTTGTTGTTGTTGTTGTTTTGTTTTGTTTTGTTTTGTTTTTGTGAGCAGCATGTCTGATAGCATGTGATTTGGAATGCAGCAGCTGAGAGCATGCAATTTGGGACACAGCCAATACAGCTGTCCGTCCCCCACCCTCCTAACAGTAATGTTAACGCATATGGAGTCTGTCTAACTGCATGCCTTTTGAACAGGGCCTGCCTACGGGCAGGCTGGAAACCCCTGAGGGAGAAGGTTACATAACAAGGGTTCAGCCCCAGGGGACCACAGTGACACGTGTGGCACATGTGCATTAGGTAAACTATGCATAGTTTACCTAATGCATAGCCATGGTGGCTTTGAGCCACAGATAGAGATAGTCTATTTATATTGGATGCCTTCCGCCGAGACAAAAACGACCTAATGCAGTGGAATGTGAAATATGCTTCATATTCCACAGTCTAGACGTGAAAATTATTGCCTCCATATCGGCTCATTACTGAGGTGCTTTGGAATTCGTCCTATAAGGCGCAGGCCCTGTATGGGCAACCAGCCTAGAGGCCCTGCTGGTACAGGCCATGGGCTGGGTACCAGCTCTTTTGTGGCATGGGAAAGTGGTCACCCTGGTCCCCTGTCAAGCTGAAAGGACACGATGGAAAAGGGGCTGTTGGTGTGTGTGTGTGTGGGGGGGGGGGGGGGGGTGAGAAGGGTTGAGGTGGGTCGAGAAGGGTTGGGGGGGTCTTTAGGGGTTTAGAGGGCTCGTTTGTGTAACCTTTGCTGGAGTCTGATGCTGTCTCCCTCTGCGCCCCCAGCCTCCCAGCCTACGACACAATGACTAGATTCCCACGAGCCTCGGCGCCCCCCCGGCACGCTGACTGGTGAAAGAGAGGGGCCGCATCTTGTCTTGCTTGTTTGTTTGTTGTTTTTTTGTTCTTTGTTTTTGTTTTTCCTCGTTGCCACCCAGCTCTGGAAAGGTACTGTTGACAGCACCGGTGCTGCCTGATCCTCTGTCTCGTCAATCAGCGTCATCTCACACCTCTTCATTTACAGTCTTCCTTTAGTTTGTCTCTCTGCACTTCGACCTGCTTCTGCTGTCACTATCGCCCGCTAAGCACTAGCAGATCAGACATCGCTCATCGCTCATCTCAGCTTGTTGTGTTGCCCTCTTTTCTTGTTTTGTTTAACCTTTCTTGTAATGTTAAGCTTTGTCAGGTGTCTGTCTGTTTACATCCTGTTAAAGACCATGCTTACTCTTCCTTGATGTTTAGAGTGGAGTGTGTCTACACGTCAGTGTTGGAGAGACACGTCCATTGTGTTTGTTTTTGTTTGTTAATCTCTATTTCATTGTTCATGCCATGCCTCCTTTCTTTGTATTTTATGTGTTGCATCTGCCTAACAGAACTAACTTGTGCTCAACTTGTGCGTGTGTGCGTGTGTGTGTGCTCTGTTCTAATGTGTACTCTACTCTGTTTTATGTTATATTACAGTTCAATCAGTACACTCTGGCATTGAGTCTTTGGATTCAGGGTGAGTTTGCATTTGGGCCTTCTGGTTTCATTCAGACATAGTCTCTTGGATTTATAGTGCTTGTATTTGTCATACTGATCTGTAAACATGTAAACAAATATGAAATCTATCGCTCTCTTTGCTAAATTTTCTCCTCCAGCTTCCTCATTTCCCATGACCACTTGCACGCATAGACAAAGCTCTGAGTGTCTTCATCAACACTTGGGGATTTCCACCTTAGAAGAAGCTCCACGGAGGAGCCAATGTCGCAGGATCCAGTCAGATTCACCCTCCTCTGTGTCGCTCCTCACCCCTGTCGGACGGGCATCTGTCCGTCTTGTTTCGTCCTTTCGTCGCTTGTTTAGTAGGATGCCCGTCTCTGCCACACTGGCGTGCCAGAGGATCCTCGCCGTCTCTGCTGACAGTGACACTCTCACCTTTGACTTGAAGTGACTGGTGAACTTTGACCTTTCAGAAAGAGGCCTGTGGGACCCTCTGAACTATCTTCTACTGCATGTTTCTATGTTTACAAATAGTCCAGGGCTGCACAGAGTCAGGCCACGCCACGCCTGAAAAGGGTTGACCGTCAGTGACATATCTCAGATTCTGTGGCTTAACGCGTAGAGCGCATTAGGGAATTTTTGAGTTGCTTCCACTGGTTATTTTATGTTCCTTTTTGTTTTGAAGCCATGTCTGAAGCACACTGCTTGTCTCTTTATACTTAAATTGTTTTATCGTTTACTGAGATTGTGTGTGTGTGTGTGTGTGTGTGTGGGTGTGCCTGCGTGTGTGCTTGTCTTTGTGTGTGTGTGTGTGTGTGTGTGTGTGTGTGTGTGTGTGTGTGTGTGTGTGTGTGTGTGTGTGTGTGTGTGTGTGTGTCTGTGTTCAGCCATGGCAGCCGCTTGCCGAGTAGGATTGATCAACATTTCAGCAGGACTTAATAGTGAAACGTTACTTGGAGATGGTTTCTACGGAATTCATCTAAATCCATTGTGTTCTCATCACAAAACAATGCAGCTTCTGTTTAGAGACAGTAACCTTGAATTCACATATTTTTGATCGGATTTGACAAAAACCTTCAGGAGAAACACACAGAACATTCAAACTAGGTTTAACTAGGTTACTGCTAACATGAGATGTTGAGCCATTCTGGTGTTGAATGGGCTGTTGCCTTCCCTAAGTTGTGTTTGCAGGATGACTAATGTTGTTTTTTTTCATCTTGAAATGTTCTAGAATATATTCCTTTTTTTGATTCTGTAGCTATACATCTCCAGGTTGTTTTCAGTATAATGAGCGCTATTAATAATCTTTTAAACTGTTCCCACTGACTTTTGCTAATATTGGATATTATTAATTAACATAATGTGAGCTATTGTAGTATTCAAGTTAAAGAGCAGAACTGCAATTTGAAGCCAAAACCTCTTTAGTAGGTCTCAGGTGTTAGAGCTAGCTAGGCCTAACAGGCTTTTTCCACATTTCTTACAAAAATCAAATTGATTTTCATCCGTAGTCATTGATACATAAAGAAAAGGGGTGAATGTTTGGGTTAAAATGTGCGTATACTATATATCCTCAGATCATTTGTTGTGAGCACACTGGTCAAGAACATATTATATTATAAAAATGAACAGATTTAATGTAAAATTCATGTAATGTATTTCATGTGATGTATTAAATATATATACATTACATATACATTCTTAGCTACCTTGAAGCCTCATAGTGGAACAGATCAGGAATGTTTGAGCTGCACAACGCAGTACATTTCATGCCCTACCCCCCCACCCCCCATCTACTACTGCGGCTAGTTCACTTCCATAAGGCTTGATACTTTTCATGACCCTGACCCTGTAGTAGCATGAGTGCAGACCTCAGTGTTTTCATCATTTAGTGTTCATCTGAGCTAAAGCAAGACCCTGACAATGTGACAATGTGGAGTCGTTTCTCTTTCAAGAGGTACAGCATGGAGAGATGAAAGAGATGAAAATCCACCACCATGGGTTCTTCAAAGCCCTAAAGGCTAGAAAAAGTTATGGAAGTTCTCCCCCTTGCAGTGGATAAATACACTCAATTGTTAATTTCACATACAGTTCTCATAAAAAGACTTGAATTAGTATTTGAAGGCCAGGTTTTATGAACACTGAAGTCTGATCTCATGTCAATGCATGTCTCAGGTTTATGAGAATGTTACCTAGCAACACTGCTGTTTATAGCCCACAATTCATTCATCCAGAGAAATAGAGACAGAAAGAGAGAGAGGGACCCCTCACGCTGTACTCTTGAGCGCTGATTCAAGACCACTAACTGCCCCACAGTGGGCAGGTGTGCCCTCAGTTGGGGCATTCAGCTTGGTCAGTGTTGTTCAGTGGAAGCACAGTTGGTGTTTGCTTTTGCCGTGTCGCCTGACTGTAATGTATAAAATGTGAATAAAATGACACATTTCATGGACATGCACAAAGACTCAAAGGTTTTGCTGTGTTTGAATAGCATGGGATACAAAGGGTCCAACTTCATAGTGTCTTTTTTTACTATGTACTGCAGTTAGTAAAACAATACTGTACTACCTTGTAACAATACACATGTTAATGTATAGAACTATAGAATTAACCTGGAATATAATTCAGCAAGAAATGTTCAAACCGCTTCCAGTATGTCTAGGCATAAAAACACAGACAATATGTTAATCAATTAATATAGGCATATCTGACACATGTACCAGACAATAGCACAAAGCTCATCATCATGCTGTGAGATGCTGGACTGTGATCATCCTGCAATCTTTATACTCGAGCTGTTTACTGGACTGTGGCTTTTTAAGATCAACATTAATCCTGCATCAAGCTAGCTCTACGTCCAAGCCAGCATTCCAACACATCTAATGATCATTCATTTGGACTGCAACCTCAATCAATGTATCTGTCCAAAAGACACATGAATGGCACTGAATAATCAACGACTTCCTGAAAAGTCGATGAATTAAAAAAATTATACAATGCATACAAAATAAATGCAAAAATAAATAAAACATTTGACCAGACTGGCAGATAACACTACAATACAATAATGACAACCATTCAGTCATTTCCCCTTGCACGCTGTGTGTGCTCTGTGCTGTGTTGAGTTGTGTAGTGGTAGTGGAGCATTTGAATGCACAGGGACCAAGAGATGTGGGAAGTGAGAGGGAAACAAACAACGTCCTGCCCCAAGCGCTGGCAGCATCTCAACCGAGTGCCAAACTGTGATTCCACGCAGCGAGGCAGAGGCAACGCGGCTGTTTACATTAGAGGTCTCGCATCAGTCAAAGGAGCTCTCGCTTCCTGGCAGCGCTGATTGCTCGGAAAAATAAAGACACAAGCGGTACATGCCAATTAACCCTCCTCACCCTCCTCAACTACCACCACCATTTGGGTACTTTGTGGTATATGTTATGCATAACTCATGATCCGAAGTTAGCAACTTCAAAAACAAACAATGATATTTATTTTGTTTATGTCAGGCCACCACACCACATACATACTGAACATCCTGTGTTTTTACTTTTTTATTTCCCCAGTTCCTGAAAGCATTTTTCTCTCTCAGTACAATGACTGAAAATAAACGCTGTCCAGCAGCAGCTTGCTTGGTCTCTATTACTAGGCCCTTGCTGGTGTGCCACAGTCCACTGGTGTACCACAATGCATGGGGCAGTTTTTTTTACGCAGAGAACAAAATCACAGGCCGTGCAGAATGCAGAGGCACAACAAAAGTGTTGTGCAACACAAAGTCTTGGCCTCCACAGTGTCTTTGCCGCCACTCAAGTGGCTGTTTTGGTCGTGCACATGCACTTCAGTGCGCCTCATATCGATCTTCACATAAAACAGTTTTTTAAAAAAAAAAGGATTTCCGCTTTCTGAGGGGAATTATACAACACGCAAAATCTTTAAATAGAGAGGGTGTGTGTTAAGAGTACGGATGCCCCTCTGGTGCTTTGTGTCCTTTGCAGGGCTGCCTGTCCACCCAACCCCACCAATTGGTTTCATATGTGTCCTCCCATTTCACTGATAGTCCCCAGACTGCCATGCACTCCATCGGGGGTGGGAAGGAAGGGTGGAGGGAGGGGTGGAGGGGGGTAGGATGTATGGAGGAGCTCAGAAAGGCAGGGGTTCTTCTCTCATGTTCCCCTGGAGGAGCACTAGCTCGCGCCCCCATCCCCCCCAACCCACAACATCCCCACCCCTCCTTTTTCCTTTTCCTCTCTGTCTCTCTCTCTCTCTCTCTCTCTCTCTCTCTCTCTCTCTCTCTCTCTCTCTTACTTTCTTACTCTTTTTTTAACCTAAATGCCCCCTTTGTATGTGGAGCACATAAATACCAGTGCAGAGAGTCTGCGACTCAGTACAGACCAAAACCTCCCTCTATCTCTCTCGCTCTCTCTCTCTCTCTTTCTCTCTCGCTCTCTCTCTCATTTGCTCTCAGTCATTCAGTGAAGACTTCAAAAGCTCTGCTCAGCAATGCGGACCGGACTTCTCCTCCTCGTCGCCTGCTGCCTGTGGGCCGCCAAGGGCCAGACCGGGGTCCAGCGGGGCCGCAGCGTCTGGGACGACCCGGTCACCTTCCTGACCAAGGACAAGGACGCGTGCGCCATGCACGTGACGGGCCAGGGGGACATGACGACGCTGCGCGTGGACTGCCAGGGTGCCGAGCGCTCCTACTGGTGCGACTACCGGGGCAAGCCGCAGACGTGCCGCACGTACAACAACAACCCGCGCCACTACTTCACGCAGATCATGTGGGACCTGCGCAAGCTGCACCACGCCTGCAGCGGGCCCATCGTCTTCAAGCCCCAGATGTGCAAGAAGGCGTCTGACGAGGCGCGCATGGTGTTCGTCGGAGCGTCCAGCGATGATGGCACCGGAGCCGCCGCCGCCAGCCCAGAGCGACAAGAGAGGCCCTCTCGGCCCATCCAGAGCCGGCCAGAGAGACCCCAGCCGCACCGACCCACCAGACCCCAGCCGCACCGACCCACCAGACCCCAGCCGGCCAGGCCCACCAGACCCCAGCCGGCCAGGCCCACTAAGCCTGACCAAGCCAAATCTGACCAAGGCAGGCCGCTGATGCCCAGACCAGGGTCCAGGAACAACAACAACAACCAGAGGAAGCCGTCGACCTCCAAGCCATCGACTCCTTCCCCCACACAATCAACGTCAAAGATCCAGGCCAGGAAGGTGGCTCAAGATTACTGCTGGAGATCTATGACAGGCGTGTGTGCCTACGTCATCGGATTATTCCGCAACTAAGAGTTAAGGGTAAGCAGAACGGATAACACTAAATAGAAAAATGACAATGATAAAAAAAAACACAACAGAAAATTTTCATAATTGTGATGCATTTTAGAGCACCTCACCATATCTCATGTACTTAACTCATAAACTCATGTAACTTACTGCAACGTATAGTTGTAGTGGACCTGGCTAACTGTACGCTATTCTGTGTTGCAGGTTTAAGTTCGGTATGAAGAAGACTTGAGGAGGCTGATTACTGGGACACCTGGTGTCCTCTCTCCCTCAGGAGGGCGGGCTCTGATCATGATTGGCAGGGATTACCCAGCATCCAATCCAACACAAAGCCACTGGTGACACTTTTCTAGAAAACTCCATCGCATCCTTCGCTCCCCCCCCCCCCCCCCCCCCCCCAAAGTGTGCCTGTCATGACTTGTGTCCAGATCTAAGGTGGTAATAGAGTATTATTTTCATTTGGGGAAAAGTGAAATCTTTTAAGAACTTCATTTTGGGTAACTGTGTGACTGAAAGCGTTCTCTATAAACCAGTTGCAACTCGGCAGGTGAGGGCAAATAGATCTTCCACATATCCTCTAATCCACAAAGCAGTGATGTCAGCCATGTGGTGGAGAGGGGTTCAAATGTTTAGTGAGGTTGGGCTATAAACCAGTCATACTCCTTGCAGCATTGGGAAGAATGAAGGGAAATTATACCATAACTATTTAGGTACAGATGCATCATCTGTTTGTTCTGAGAATGTAATCATGGACAAAAATGTGGTACGATTGATATTTTAAAAGGGGATAATTTGCAAGTGCTATCACTGAGGAGTCAAATTGATAGTATCGATGTATACTTGTTATTACTTGTGTATGTAATAAATAATTATGTTCTTATGGTTTTGCATTTGTTGTCTTTTCTAAACAGTAGTATTGCTTGTTTGCTATGTTTAACACAATAGAAGGAAGTATTGCCCAACAATGATGATGATTTATGAAAATATTTTTCAAAAAAAGTTTTTCTCTCAATAACTTTAGGCTTAAAGTGACACATCGTTTTCAGTGAAATGCCAAAAGACCAGAATCTCTGTACTCATTTCTACATTGTTAAAGTAGGCTATCTTCAAACAGAAGAGGGCACTCTAGTGTTATTTACCAGACAGGACCCGCTCCATCACTTTACACTGAAAACATTGCTTCCTTTGCACAGTCCCTAACTCTGAGCACAATAGCTGTGTAGCAGTTTAGGATAAGTATAACATTTCCTCTAACAAAAAGAGTCAAAAATAAATAAATGAAGTCCCTTTTTGCATCATAAAGCAGTCTACTTTTCGTTGCCTCGTAAAGATGGGGCTTGCAATAAGGACCCATATTTAAACTCTCGTAAGTGGACTGGCAAGTGGCAGAGTAATGTTCAGTGGCTCTGTGGTTGCGTCTTACGCCAAGATGATGACCGACCTGTCAAGTACAAGTACAAGAGGAGCTCTTAAAAGCAAAATAGCCTACGGAGCGTTTGCTCTCAGAAAACGGTCATTTTTGTTTCAAATGGTCAATTTTGTGCAATACATCAAAGTTTAACTGTCAAAATTGAACATTTCATATCACCAACAGAAGGTTGTTAAAACCACAGTAATTGTATAACTGCGGATTAATAATATAGGTAATTAACTCAATGGTTCTTAGTCTATTTCAATGTTCCTTTACAAGACAGCCATTCAGAATTTCTTTACAACAGAAAGTAAAAAGGGACTTGTTATATTAAGTTACCATGCTTATCATAATTAACATTCCATAGATGGATTTGCGGGCACTCTGTGTTGTGTGTGTGTGTGTGTGTGTTTGGGAAGGGGGTCTGCACAGATCTGCACTCTGTCAAGGAATGAAGCTGGGGGCTAATTATGTCATAAAATTTGAATGGTATGAACGATTTGTGTGTGTGTGTGTTGGGTGGTGGTGGTGTGTGTGTGTGTGTGTGTGTGGGGGGGGGGGGGGGGGGGGGGGTGCGTGCGTGTGCTCGAGTGCGCGAATATGTGTGGGGCGCACGCGCTTAACTATAAATGGTCCACTCGCCCCGCACAGGTGTCCCAACAGTAAGAATCTTGCGTGTGTTGCTATACAGTCATTTTCAGGTAGGCTAAGTCTTATTTTGTAAATTTATTTCGACTAATATTGCTACATAGACTACACGCATTGATTCTGTATAAAAGTACACTTAATCCTGCCTGATACTTTCTGTTTACATTTTATTGGATTTTAGATCACATCTGATGACCAAATGATGCACTTAAGCACTGTCGCAGTGTTGCTGGTCTTTGCGTGCGTCTCCAGCCAGATACTTAAGGCAGAATGCCAAAGGCAAAAGGAGAGAGGAGGTAAAAGAGAAACGCAGCAAAGATTACCGGTTCCGCCATCGGACAGACATGATAGAGGTTCCAAATCTGCCGGCGGGAAAGGAATGTTCAAGGGCAGGTTCTCTGCCAAGGATAAGGCTCAGTGCACCTGGGTGGCGACAGGTGAAGACGACTTCGTGCTTGGTGTCACCTGCAAGAAAGGAGGGACACGTTTTGACTGTGCATATGTCGCCAAACCCACCACTTGTCCTCAGTACGGATCCAACACCAAACAATATTGGAAACAAATCGCCCGTTCGCCAACACCAAACAATATTGGAAACAAATCGCCCGTTCGCTTAAAAAGCAGAGGAAACTGTGCTATGACCAGAAGTCGCTAGTCAAAGCGGGTATGTGCAGAAAAGCACCGGAGGACGCACATTTTAGACTCAGCCAAACGCCCAAAGAGACGGCCAAACCTACACCCCCTTCATCGAAGGATAATGAACTGTGTCCAGACCAAATTGATAAAAAGACATTTGCTGAAGAATATTGCAATCATTCGTGGACTTCTTTGTGTACCTTCCTTTTCACCATGATTCAAAACGAGGATTGTTGATGTTTCATTTGATATAATCTGCTGCTGAACCGTTTATCAAACAGCAATGGGTTCCTTCTTAAGGCAAACATTTAAAGATATTATTTTGATAGCGTTTCATAGCGTCTGAACCTACATTAGTGTACATATGAAAATAACGTAGAGCTATTTTGTCACATTCTCCATGTTTACCTTTGACCTGTATTTTGAAAATGTTGTAAAATAAAGTTTTGCTATATATGCCTGACATAACCTTTATTGCGTATAGAATATTAATTCAACCAGAGACCAAACAAAACTCACAGACAGCATAGTGTTGGGCGTAGCCTATTTGTGCATGTGTGTTTAGGCAATTATTATGCATGTGTCTCTGTGAAAGCTTTTGAAGAGAATGTGAAGGGAATTTTTCAATCATCTGTCATAATGTTGATTGGACATATGTAAGCTGCCTGGGCATATATGAGTCTGCAGAACTGACTGCACACTTGTATGCAGGGGCGCTGCTAGATAATTTGGGCCCTATGACAGACAATAATTCTGGGCTCCCCGATAAAATATAGTATTACTGGGGGGGGGGGCTCTCTGGGGGGCCCCTGTCAGTACTGGGCCTTTAGACTCATCCTGGATGCACATGTTTTCTCTCTCTCTCTATCTCTCTGTGTATGGCGGTGTGTGTGTGTGTGTGTGAGAGAGAGAGAGAGAGAGAGAGAGAGAGAGAGAGAGAGCATGTCTCTGTGTGTTTGTTGTCAGAGCAAGTCTTCCAGCTGTGCTCCACCTCTGTGTTAGAATTCCCATCGCTGGTTGATTCATGTGAGAACAAGAGCCTCCACTCTCAACACACCTTTCACACTCACCCAGAATAACCAAACAGACCAGTAACAGCCAGACAGTGGGTCAAGGGCCAAGGTCAGCCAGACAGCGAGCGGTTCATGGTTCTGGTCCAGGTCAGAAGGTTCCTGGGGTGAACCAACACAAGGGTCCCTCTTGTTTTCAAGCCCAACATGAACCTCTTAAAGACGTTTCCTGAATGTTGGGTTGACCCCTCAATACATCTACATGACCTTCTGACCAAAGTTGTTCATGCAGCAGCATGGTCATTCTACTCTGTATAAAAAATGCAGTTTTCTTTTCCATAGAGGAGGAACTATGAGAATTGTAGATATAGGAACACTGAAGGTATTGGAGGAATTCTTTGGAAACATCGACAGTTCATCTTCAATGACCCTTCTAGGATCATTCTTGCCCTAGTGGTCTATGGGTCTTGATATTTTTTCCCAAGCCAGACAGATGCTCGCATACACATACTCATTCTACGAGATCTTACCTCCTGGCCCAGTTGAAGGTTTCATGCTAAAAAAAGCATTATGTGACACTTTTGGCTCCTCTACTATGTAGAAAAGCATTATTTCCTAACCCAGAGCAAAGTTAAACTGATAACCATCATTATTCCTGTTCTATACCACCACTAATCCTATTATCATCAACCTGTGCCTCAGTATCACCTACTCAGGCTAACACTTTTGTAAAACAAGCTGTTGTGAATGAAAGGTGCTTCAAGTGGCTAGAAATAACAGCTACACTCCAGATTGTTTCTAGACAAGCCTGTAACTCACCAGGCTCTGCTCATTTACTTTCCTGCTGCATGGCCTTTAACATATCCAAGGGAACACACTCTGCTATGATTGAAAAGCGCCCATTTGGACACTCTTCTCCAAATGATGCACATTGGGGTTGAGTGAGTACACGTTAAAGGTCACCCATATATCTGCAGGATGGAAGCAAGTGCTAAAATCTTACGCTAATGTGATCCAAATAACACAGATACATTCCAGCATTCTGAGGTCCTGTCCCAGCCCCAGATTTCATGGCACCAGTGGGATGGGTGCTTACTTAGCAACAGACTTTTTTCATTCAAGGTTTCATTCAATGTTTTCTTACTCTGTTACATACAATCATATTTAAAGTTGACAACTTCTTGTACTTATGTCAGAGAGTCTGATGTATGTTCTGTGGTAAACCAGCAGAATACTCAAATCTCCATAGTAACCCCTCGGAAAGGAGGGTAATCATATCCACATATAGAATGTTTACATATTACCGCAAACCAGAAAGGCTATGGCTGCCTTTATCTGTTTCGAGTCTGTACATTTTGTGATCTCTATAAGAGACTCGTGGTCACATGGGAATCTCATTAGGGCTGGAGAATCTACTGTTGACATGACTTGGTTGGCATGTACAGTCCACGTGATTGTATTCCCCTCGGGCCCGTAGTCCTACACTGTTATCAACATGTGGGCAAGCTGTGGCCATGGCCTGCAGCAGCGCACCAGATAGAATGAACGGGGGAGAGAAGAGAAAGGCTAAAACGACAGGCCACTGTGACCACAGATGAGTATTTGCTTCACTCCGTGGCAGGGCATTTAGTTATTCTGCAAATGACATAACGGAGTGGGGATGTCGTATGCTATTGCACATGCTCTCTGGCAATAGAGTTGACAGCTATAATGTGATTTCTATACATATACATACAGTATGTCTCCACACATCCCACAAAAATGTGAGAGATCATTTGTGGGAATTTAAAGCAACAAAATTGCCATACCATACACTTCCGATTGCGAAACAGGTCACGTTCCCCAACCATGTACACGTACACGTACACTAAAAGCAAAATATTTGCCCAGAAACACCATGTTTGGCACGCTGGTGTGAGAGGGGGAAGATAGCATCGCCATGGAAACAAGCCTGTCTTTGATCCAACACTCTCTCAGCCCTCCAAGGTGCTGGGCGACGGGTGCAGTGCAACCTGGGGATATGCGCCTAATTAGGTCCATACATCACCCCAGTCAAGAGCCGCCGCAAGGCTGTTCCTTCACCTGGGGGTGCACTAGACAGCTGCTGTGCTCCCAGCCAACCTGTTGCCTCAGAACAAATACATGGCAACATCAGAGCAAAGTGTTTAACTGTTTCAAGTCGAGTTGGGTATCGTTACAGTAATAAGGGGTTGGGAGTATTGCGCCACCTGATAGAGGAAAGGTGTGATTAGACGTGGACTTAAACACGTCTAGAATAATGGTGTCTAATCCTCTTTTGGAAAGGGTGTGGTTGTCTTTTGGTGCAGTTACAAAAAAACAAACTAAACTTAAGGAGAGAAAACTAAGATATGTATTCAAAAGAGGAGGATATCGGAGTGTGGACCTGGTGAGAGGGATTGTTCTGGGTCTTCAGCGCTGCCATTGGTTGAAGGAGGTGTAATGCAGAATCCATACCACCATTAGGGTCTTCAGCGCTGCCATTGGTTGGAGGAGGTGTGATGCAGAATCCATACCACCATTAGGGTTAAAGCACCCAGGGGACCCAGGCTTGAATCTGACCCATGGTCATTTACTGATCCCATCTACCTCTCTTTCCCTCTCACTCATCTTCATTGTCCTATCTAAACACAGGCAAAAAGGCCCAAAAAGATATACATACAGCATATATTTAATGTTTTAGCAACTCCAGACACAGCGATGGACTTCTGATTCAAACACACACACACACACACACACACACACACACACACACACACACACACACACACACACACACACACACACACACACAAACACATACACACATTCTCTCTCTCTTTCTCTCTCTGTCTCACTGAATGGTAGGATGTGTGTAAGCAGGATTTTGGTACAGACTTACTTATTATGGGATTCAGCTGTACTAAATGAGGAGAGAGGAAAAGCGGTTTTCTGTTGTGAATAGCATTGCCACATAAAGCACTCGGATGGGAAGCTCAAAGTTTACCTGGCAGCACCACAATGACATTGTTGTAAACTTTGTAGCGATGAGTCAGGTGCTCTGTTTGTGTTTACAACTTGAACCTCTTTGTTATGTCACAATAAATCAGTCTCGCTCCCTGTTTCTCACTCTCTCTGTCTGATACCCCCCCACCCACACAATAAAATACATACACACACACACACACACACACACACAATAAAATACATACACACACACACACACACACACAATAAAATACATACACACACACACACACACACACAATAAAATGCATACACACACACACACACACACACACACAATAAAATACATACACACACACACACACACACACAATAAAATACATACACACACACACACACACAATAAAATACATACACACACACACACACACACACACACACAATAAAATACATACACACACACACACACACACACAATAAAATGCATACACACACACACACACACACACACACAATAAAATACATACACACACACACACACACACACAATAAAATACATACACACACACACACACACACAATAAAATACATACACACACACACACACCCACACAATAAAATACATACACACACACACACACACACACAATAAAATACATACACACACACACAATAAAATACATACACACACACACACACCCACACAATAAAATACATACACACACACACACACACACACAATAAAATACATACACACACACACACACACACACACACAATAAAATACATACACACACACACACACACACACACAATAAAATACATACACACACACACACACACACAATAAAATACATACACACACACACACACACACACCCACACAATAAAATACATACACACACACACACACACACACAATAAAATACATACACACACACACACACACACACAATAAAATACATACACACACACACACACACACACAATAAAATACATACACACACACACACACACACACACACACAAGAAAATACATACACACACACACACACACACACACAATAAAATACATACACACACACACACACAATAAAATACATACACACACACACACACACACACAATAAAATACATACACACACACACACACACACACACAATAAAATACATACACACACACACACACACACACAATAAAATACATACACACACACACACACACACACACAATAAAATACATACACACACACACACACACACACACACACACAATAAAATACATACACACACACACACACACACACACACAATAAAATACATACACACACACACACACACACACACAATAAAATACATACACACACACACACACACACACAATAAAATACATACACACACACACACACACACACAGAAATCTAGTACACATTCACACATACACAGATATACACACACAAGACCACATCTATGCATCTCCACACCTACCTACGCATGCCCATACCCAATCACAAACACACACACTCACACACACACACTCTCATACTCACACACACACACACAAACCCCTTCCACATCTTACAGGTCTCTCACTACACCAGACCCCCTCCGTTTCAGTTGGCATGGCGATGGGGTGCGGCCTGTAGTATTAGATCTATGTGGACTGAGGTGGTCTGACTCAACACCCTTCGCGTCTGTGCAACGCCATTGGCTGAGGGATTGACCCTGTTACTGCTTGGAGCCTTAAAAGACTGACACGCCAGGAGCACATTCGCTCACCTGATGGATGCGTGTTGGGATTTGGAGAAAACTGTGCCAGTCAAGGGGTTTAGTTCAGCAAAGAGGTTTAGGGCTGAACTGGTTCTGGGTTTTATTCCAACTTAAGTCATTCTCAAACACTGCATGCACACACACAAATATACACTCAGACACACAAGCGCACATACACAGATATTCACCCACACTCACGAGCAAATGCAAGCACATACACATGAACACTCACACATGCACAAGCATGCACTAAGAGGTATGCAAGCACTCTCTCTCTCTCTCTCTCACACACACACACACAAACACACACACACATACAGTAGTGTAAGTTCCTTCACAAACATTTCATTGTTTGTTCACTGAAACCAATATGTAATTGGTACCCTGTAGTTTACTGTAGAGGTTAAGCTACACTGACGTAGAGAATTACAGTAGCAACCAATTAGAACAGAATTTCAATCAGAGGACTCAGTAGCATTGCTACTTTCAATCCACTAACACAGTATCTATGAGTACACAGTATCTAACAGCAATCTTTCTTCAGAGTATGATCAACAAGCATTACAGTATTTAGCATTGTGGTGTCTGTGAGGATTGCACACCTAAAATTAGCCAAATTACTATAATTAATAATTATAAAAGTTAATAATAATTAACTAATAATTAATAATTATAATAGTTTTTCTCAATCACGTTAATGCTTGTGTCAACCAGAGGTGCCGCGGGGGGGGGGGGGCACTATTCTAAGGGCCCAGCACTGACAGGGAAACTGACAGGGAAACTCCTTTGCACAATTCTTCAATTAGCAATCCATGCCATGTCTGTTCTGTGTTGCTATTTGGATTGGATATTTAGAGAAAGAAACCTGTGAATAAATGTTTTCCTTTTGTTTAGCACAGGGAAACCAATAGAGTTTGGAGTTTTTGAATGACATCTGTGTCAACTGTTTTGCAAAAGGGTGTGAGAAATGTGTGAAACCAATGAAAATGTGTGAGCACATTTGGAAGAGATGACTTCTGCTGTGCAAAGAAGGTGTTCATGAAGACCAAGTGGAATCGAGCAATCCTGTACATCTAAGTATAAGTACAAGTATATATATTCTTTTGATCCCGTGAGGGAAATTTGGTCTCTGCATTTATCCCAATCCGTGAATTAGTGAAACAGACACAGCACACAGTGTACACACAGTGAGGTGAAGCACACACTAATCCCGGCGCAGTGAGCTGCCTGCATCAACAGCAGCGCTCGGGGAGCAGTGAGGGGTTAGGTGCCTTGCTCAAGGGCACTTCAGCCGTGCCTACTGGTCGGGGTTCGAACCAGCAACCCTCCGGTTACAGGTCCGAAGTGCTAACCAGTAGGCCACGGCTGCCCCAGACTACATCTGATGTAGTGTTACATTTTAAGTTAGATGACGATGTATGTTTGTGTTGTGTGTATTTGTTTCTGTCATAACAAGTGCTTGAGTGGGTTTTGTACTGGTGTACGTCTGTGTGTGTGCCTGTTTGTGCGGGTGTATGTCTGTGTGTGTGCATGTTTGTACAGGTGTGTGTCTGTTTGTGCGGGTGTGTGTCTGTGTGTGTGTGCCTGTTTAGTAGGGTGTGTGTGTGTGTGTGTGTATGTGCGTGTGTTGATATGGGTGTGTGTCTGTGTGTGCGTACTTTGTGCTGAGGGGTAAATGTGTCTGCACATGCGCATGTATGTCTCCCCGTCTCTCTGTTAAAACATGATAAAGTACCACTCCACACCCCACAGGGCTCTCTCTATCACAGCTGACAGTCCCTCTCTAAAGCTCCATTACATAAGCAGCACCCGCTAAGAGATAGAGGAGCAGTCTACTTCTTGCATAAGGTTCTCTCCGTTATCTGCACCGGACCTATTGAACAGATAATGCCCTTACTCAGACAATCTCCACCTAAATATTTCATCATGCTTGACCGCAGTTCCAGTGTATCCGGTATTGGGTCACTTCAGCTGGTCTGGTCACAAAGCTACAACCCTCAGCGCCGAGGGTCAATAAAGAGAGGGCTTGGATGAGTGGCCCCTTTCATTAAGCGAAGGGCTCCTTTTTGGCTTGATTGGGCAGAGATGGATGGCTGATTAGGAAATAGAGGACAAAGCACGTTGCTGCTGCTGCGGTCAGCAACACACACGTCTACAGAGCCGGTCCCCAAGGGATGCCTGGGCAGTAGGGCTCTGTTGGCCCAGACAAAGCAACCAGTGTCACAGTAACAGTCAGAAAGCGAGCGAACCAGATACACTCTGTTCCTGCCTGTGACTGATACATATATACTTAAAACTGGCAGACATTACTCTGAACTCAGGGTCAATCCAAAATAAACGTCACTCAGCAAATGAAGATCCTTTCTGTAGCAGTTATTTTAGGGCTCTACCATTATGCTTCCACCACATCTCTGCTCACCACTGAGGAGTACTGCTCTAAAGAGGAGTTCTCCCTAGTCGCCAATGTTACAACTCCGCCACCTTGTGGTAAGATTAGGAACCTGTGTATTTTACTACCACACACCATGTTGAGTGCAATCCAAGTATTTATTCATCAAAAGGTTTTCCACAGTTATCATTCCAACAAGTATTTTTTTCATATTTGTGACATACTGAATAAATATGGAACAAATATAAAGTTATTCAATACTTGATATAGATCATGATACATACACAGTTGTTAAAGGCTTTTGTTTACTCATGATTGCAACACAACGTGCTATCATTTCACTGTAACCGATTGAATACTTGTTGGAAATTGAATATGCACTATTATACATTCTTGTTAAGATACATAGCCAAACAGGAAGGCATCCAAGAAAGCACTTATTTCTCAATTCAAAATTCTTATGAAATACTCAACTGTCACCTGAGAGCAACCAAACAATAAAAGATATTTGAGGTATTTGAAGACTTGGAATGACAGACAGAAAGTGAGCTCAGAATGAATCTCTTCAAACTGACCAAACGTAAACCCAAAGGTAAGTCATTTCATCAGTCATTTCCTCCACACAGGTAGAGCAACGCCTTCTGGTAGTCCCCTGCTGTGTCCTCCTGACAACACAAGCACAAACACACAGGTCAGCGGTGCCATGTTCCTTCTGCAGCACAAGGCCATTAATTAATCAATTAATTAACTTATTCATTAGCTAATTAATTAACATATACATTAAGAAATTATTGAAAAAATACATGAGTCATAGGTCATCTACTTATGATATATGGGACATAATATGTCATCTACTCTGATGAGTATGGAGTATGTAACTGTTATTTTATATTGTCCCACCCTGAAGTGATCACTGACCAAGTTATCCCAGACCAAAGCATGCACACACACCCACACACACACCATAGAGACACTTCACCTATTGTTATCATGTCTGACTCTGAGTACAGAGCTTCAATGCCCCCCCCCCCCTAAGGAAGGGAGGAAGAAGCACCATGCTGCTAGACTGATGAAGTCCCTCCAGAGACAGACAGACTCTGAGGGGAGCAGAATAAAACACAGTCCTACAAATAGCACAGTGGAATAGCAGTGAGTCACACTGCTATTCCACTGTGCTATTTGTAGGACTGTGTTTTATTCTGCTCTTGTTTGTCTTTCCTGGAGGTGTCTTCAGGACTAGAGAAGATGTGGTGTAGGACTGTGTGTTATTCTTCAGGACTAGAGAAGATGTGGTGTAGGACTGTGTTTTATTCTTCAGGACTAGAGAAGATGTGGTGCTGCTTCATTGCTCCCTCGTTCCAACCTCACCTGTATGGTGGTGTAAAGTGACTGGCGATACATGCGCTTGAAGTGGGCTCGGATGTCCAGCATGTCCACTTCACTCCTGGACACCATGATCCGAATCAGAGTCCCGTCATCCGTGCCCGCACGCTAACAGAACAGGGCCAAAGTTAAAACAAGCACTGTTTACCGTTTACAACTGGAGCTCAGTCTAAAGCTACCATGAAGACTTTCAGCCTGCTATCGTGAGAGCTCCACAAAAGAGATTATCTGAGACAAAGCAGACTATTTTAGACACAAGTAGTCTGAGAAAGACACTACGGCAGCGAAAAGGCTTTGCAACATGTAATCAGCTGCAACACATTACAGCTGGGTCAATGTGTATCAACAGGATATTTCTGAAGAGAACGTTCTGCATGCTTTTCCATTATATTGGATTTGCACAGCACACTGTAGGGAGAAGGTCTTCCTATGGTGTTATGGCAAGACCAGCAGAACAACTGACGTTCAGCAGTGTTAAGGGAAAATCCATGACAACTCATGGATACTATTCATTTTGACACAATATAGATCCTTACACTCATACTGTCATGGACGCATTCAGCAAGGTAGGCAGGAACACTTTTGATACATTTCACTAAAAAGGGAGACAAGACAAAACACATCATATTGGATTGTCACTACATTGAGTTCAAGAAGACAAAAACAAAAATGATCTGTTTCAGGTTTCAGGTTTCAGGTCCTCCTTAATGTCTGCATACTGAAGTGGTGTGTTTCAGGTCCTCCTTAATGTCTGCATACTGAAGTGGTGTGTTTTGGTAGTGGCTATGGTTAATGGATACGAGCCATATGTGCTCCTCTTGGTTTTCCAATGGTGTAATCTAAGACCGGTCATGTTGACGTTTACAGGAGTAGGAGTGCAGATAAGGTGTATGACCTGAGGGCTCTCTTACCCACAGCCAGCAACACCTTCTCTAGGTTCCCTGTACACTCTTCCTTGATGCTTTCCTCAAGATCACACCCAGCCACTTTTCTGTAGGCTTCAAACACTTGACATGCACATACACATGGTTGTTTTTGTCAGATGTCATTTTGCATAAGAGGTGATATTTGAACTTGAACTAAACATACACATATACAAACACAAATACATACACATGCACGCACACACGCACACACACACACACACACACACACACACACACACACACACAAACATACCTTTACGCAGGTGCTCGACACTCCGGTTGCCGAGGATATTGATAAACTTGTCCTCGTCCGTGCCAAACTTCTCCTCTCCTGCCGAGTACAGATCCTGAGGCAGAGTTACACACATCATCATCAGTCAGCGCGTTCCCAAAATCACAGCACGCCCCCTACTGGTGATCATTAGACTTGCCAAGACCACCCTGCAGCCATGCAGAAGAGGATCTCATACACAAGACCACCCTACAGCCATGCAGAAGATGATCTCATACACCAAGTAAGACTTAGTGTGTGCTGTAAAAGTTGGGGCTGCATGTTGACCTATTTTAAGGAACTTCTACCAATTTGTGAAGTGCCTGGGTCTCTTAGGAAGTCTACCCTTAACAACGGTTTAGGGAGCGCAGCGTTTCACCTTTGGGCCCCAGCTCATGCCAGGTTGTGTGTGGGCATAATGTGTAGGTTGACGTGTATTCACACTCCATGAAATTCATCACTATTTCATGACCCCGCCGAGTGAGTGAGGTGTGAGCCCCATACATACCTTTGCATCCTTCTCCACTGTCAACTCATCCACTCCTTCCTCCCTGTTCGCCTGAGTGAACCAGAGAGAGAGGTGGAAAGAGAGAAAGAGAGAGAGAGAAAGAGAGAGAGAATGACAGAGAGAGAGAGAGAGAGAAAGGTCAGACCATCAGTGGCAATGAGTGATAGAGGCGCCTGTTTTCTGAGAACGACTTGATGAGTTTCGGGCGGTGAGCCTCCTGGTCACCCCTGTGGATATTGAGTTACACGCGGCTGTCCACCTGGGGAGCATTTCATCCCACCACTGCACCTTTAATTACTTACGAGTGACATCACCACGCCACTCTCATTACCAGTGCAGGATGGGCATCTCTTTTGTCTCTCTTGTCATCCTGTCGCGTGCTCTCTTTCTCTCTTTCTCTCCTCACACGCTCCCCTGCTCTTTCGCTCCACCTCTCCTCCTCCCCTGCTGTGCTTCCTTTTCTCTTCCTTTCTCACTCCATCACTCTTGATCTCCTTGCCGACACCTTAGCCTTGATTTTTTTCCCCCTTCGCTCTTTCTCACTCTTTTCTTTCTGCACACCTTTCCTTTTGTTCGCCTCTTTCTATTTTCTTCTCTTTTCTTCTCCCCTGTCTGTCTCCTTCTCTGGCTGCCCCCTCTCTGATTCCCCTCTGGCCTCTCCGCTTACCTGGAGGAGAATCACAAGCATCCTTTGGTAGTGGCCAGACGTGTCTCCCATGATGTCCTTCTCCAGCTTGGCGCCGTGGTCTGCGTGTGTGTGAAACATGAGACAATGGCCAGATAAATCCTCTCACACTTATCTCTGACAAGAGGCGTTAATGGCTTCAATCCGCCTAAATTGGCCATGTTGTGTTTTATGAAAGGTCGTCAGGCAGGATCCAATTAGCTTGCATAAATTACGTCTTTTCCACCGTCTCTGGTGACAGTGTCAGGTGATCTGAAAGGTTTAGTCTTTAGTCTCCGGGTCGGACGTCACTTATCATGTTGTTATGAGAGGAACTTTGTATTTCGCCCTTTAATGGCAGTGAAATCCACCACTGACAACACCTTAAACATAAGCTAATGAGCGATTATGACAAGTAAAACCGTCCTGTCATTTCTAAGTCAGAGTTCCTGTTTAAAAATACACCATCAAAGGGCCTCGGAGCAGATGAACATGCAGAAATTCAGACTTTTTTTTTTACTCCAAATTCACGCAGTTGTCTTCAGGGGCCCAGGTAATACATGTGAAGCTTCATGCGCCTGTTAAATTAAGCTACATCCAGTAGTCCATCAGAAAACTCCTGGGACAGTTCCCCTGATGGTTTAGGGATGTTGACCCAAAGAGGTACCTAGGGTGACCTCAGATACCTTAGCATGCATATTTGACAAGTAAAGGATCAGTTCCCTCGGGTTTCTAACCACAGTGCTTAAGGTGAGAAACCTTAATTCTTTTGGCTGGCTAGTTTTACACAAGACAAGAAAAAGGTGAAGACTCCCCTAAAGCTTTCACACACAAGGTCATCAGATCCGACCTCTAGAACTCTGTTCGGGGGGGGGGGGGGGGGGTGTGTAGGACTCTCTGTTCACTCCATCCATACCTTTTTTGTATGCCTTGATGATGTTTATTATCTCCTCTGGTGCTCTGGAGGCCAGAATCTCAATCAGGACGTCATCCTCCGTTCCTGCTCCCTGCAAGAACCAGGGGATGGAGGTAGATTGGAGTTATTGGCAAGACTTTTTTGTTGGGCTATTATAGTGTGATATATTTGTTCTTTTTGCATTGGACTTGGCTAGTCACAGAGAATTGCACCAGGATTTCACAAAGGAATTCACCAGCTATCAGGACAGTTAGTGTCTATCAAAATCCTATTAATTTTTTTTTCCAATTCATATGCTATCAGAGCAAAAAGGAAAGGAAAAGGAAACACAATGGTGATAAAATGGTGACAAGGGATGACAGGATTGGAATGAAAAGAGCTTGAGAGGCGATGAAACCAGCTGTGCTTTCTTGGCTGCTTTACCTTTATGGCTTTGTGTAGCTCATTAGCATCGTAGGAAGCTGGAGGGGCCATTAAAGCCAGGAGGAGATCCTCCAACTTTCCACCCAGCTCAGACTTTAAATCTTTAACAAGGTCCTGCAAGACAGTTGAAACCCAATAGTGTTTACTGGGGAATGGACGAGCATTTGTAATATGTGGTGAAAAAAAAAAAGTGAATATCTCAACCCCTAAAAACAACTTTTCCTGCCACCAGGTGTGTAAAGGGTTTCAAAAGCATGCCATGATGACGTTTCCATGTTTGAACTCCAAGACAGAAATCCCCTCTAAGCAGTATAACTCCACGCTGTTAAGAGCAATGCAACCCTAAATTTCCCAAGTAAAGCCAGTGCCTAAGCATCGACTGAAACCTCAGCCTCCAAGTTATTGTGAAATATTGTCAACTGAGCAATCCCTATAGCAGTGTGTATGGCTGGTTGATCCCTGCAAATCCCTTGCCAGTGGTGAGATATTTTAAAACTGCCTAGACCCTCATATTGTGTTGCTCAAACTGCTTGTCTAGAATTGATTTGTTTATTTTAATCTATGGTCATTACTTCTCAGTGATGAGAGGGTGGGGAGACATGAGTTATCTTAATAGTGGAGGGTGGGGGGGCTGGGAGACATGAGTTATCTTAATGGTGAAAGGGGGGGGGGTGTTTGCCACACACACGCACACCACCACACCACACAGACACCACACACACACACACACACACACACACACAATCAGACGCTGGAAACACAGAAATCCTTCTCAATCCCTTTGACCCCTATGTGTCTGATGATGCCACCGTGTCCACACCCCCTCTGGGCGTCTATGGAAGTGCTCTGTGCAGGGACTCCGTGGGGCTCTGTCTGTGTAGAGAGGTTTCTGGAGTGGGCAGCTTATATATATAGGCCTGCTGATGGCGCTGGGCTAGACTCACCTTGCCATGGGATTTCTTGTATGCCGCCTTGATTTGCTGCCTCTGGTCATTGGACCGCGAAGTCAGGAGCATAAGGATGGTGTCTTCATCCGTTCCTGTAGCAAGCCATATGGTTGTAAAAACCTTTGAGAAGAGCTTGGATAACAGTGTGTTTCAGATGGTTTTTGCTTGCTGTGCTCTGCCCAGTAACCTAATGCTGGATGCATCTGCTACTAGTATACTGGATCAACTGGTATCCGCTGATGGTATCTGATGGAGTTTACTGTTGCATTTCTGATAATGTCTGTTCCTTGAAATGGGTTGAAAATGAGAATGAGGGCATCACACACACACACACACACACACACACACACACACACACACACACACACACACACACACACACACACACACACACGCACCCCATTACCACCAGTCCCGTGTTTCCATCCTCTTGCGTGTATGTGTCACTTACTATTCATTTCTATACAAACCAAGATGGCGGATTCCTATAGAAATGCAAGCACCCACACCATTGGTGTATCTAAATTAGCTATGTAACAAAAATGACATTTTGCCGTGACTCGAAGAGCTGTAAACAAGGCTGTGTGTACAAATCCGCTTGGAGCTTGAAGTTGTGGCGAGAATTCTCGGTCTAACCGTTCATGTGCCGTGTGAAAGGGTGGAAGTAGACGACCCACCAGGCCGGCACTAACCTCAGAGCGTAGCAAATATTTCAGGCAGTAAAAGCCCCGGTAAGAATCAAACCAGATTTTGTTCAAATCTACACACCTATGGCTATACTGAAAAATGTAAGGTTCATTGAAGTATTAAAAAACATTGTTGTTTTAGAATTTTTGAATGAAATTGGTGATAATTGGAGGTGTTACGATAACTATTTCCGCTTTTCTTTAACTGGAGCTATCATTCGATCCTCGCTCTCCTCTCTCTCCATCCCTCTCCACCATTGACTCATTGGTCCCATGTGTGTCAATCACACATGCTTGCTATTGATCTACAGTCATGTGGGTCTTGACCATTCACATATAATTACATGATGTTCACTCTCTCCCTGTCAGTGTGTGTGCCTCTCTCTCTCTTACACAGACACACCCACCCAACCAACCACACACACACACACACACACACACACACACACACACACACACACACACACACACACACACACACAATCTTTAACAAATCTTGTGATGTCTCACCAAGTCCTTTCATTGCCTTGTAGAGCAACTCTGCATCCTGCTTAGCATTAAAGTGGACAAATGGCTTCACACTGCCTCCCGATGCCTGCATGACAAAGACAAATCCAGTGACATGCAGAATCAATGGAGAGTATTTCCAGTAAAAGCATACTGATTACTGCTAACATCATTCACTTAGAGACAGCATTCACATTAACCCAAGTCCACACAGTAATACAAATAAACAGAGAACAGTATGTGCATTTACATTTCAGTTAGATGCTATATTATAGACAAATTATGTTTATGCATATAATTTGGAAATGTCAGAGAAATGCAGCTAATACCTAACTAGACAATGTGACCTTACTAAGACAACAAGACAGATGAGGGGGGAAACTGTGTGTGCCATGATGTTTTCACTAAAGCCTGGATAAGCCAGCTGTGAGTTATGACACCATTAGTTCTCCACCCCCTCGGCCTGTCTGGCTGTGCACAGATGCGCCCTTCTTAACCAGACGCAACCCCCCCCCAGTTTGTTTGTGAGAAATATCACTTTTGACTTATGAAAGAGATGGAAGCAGAGGGAATGGTCTAATTCCCTCTGCTGCAGCTGTGGCCTACTGGTTAGCGCTTCGGACTTGTAACCAGAGGGTTGCCGGTTCAAACCCCAACCAGTAGGAACGGCTAAAGTGCCCCTGAGCAAGGCACCTAACCCCTCACTGCTCCCCAAGCGCCGCTGTTGTAGCAGGCAGCTCACTGCGCCGGGATTAGTGTGTGCTTCACCTCACTGTGTGTTCACTGTGTGCTGAGTGTGTTTCACTAATTCACGGATTGGGATAAATGCAGAGATAAATGCTGCCATGCATCTTTGGTTGTAGTCATGTAATATTTTGTAGGTAGGCTGTAAACTGATCATAAGTTGTTTGTTTGAGACACTGTGTATGTCTGCCTTGGGTTCTCTCTCTCTCTCTCTCTCTTTCTCTCTCACCTGGTCTTACCTGTACAGTAATCCGAGCCACCCTCCCCACGACCCCTTTTTCTAAGTCACCAGAGATCTGATACCCTCGGTCATGACTGACTGGGAAACAGCAGTTTGAGTCTAATTAACAAGAGTCAGGTGTCCCGTCGAAGGATTCTGATGCTCCATGGCCATAAGGACACACAATTATGAACTAAAAAATCATTTTTATTCAGCAAGTATGAGGGTGTTTTTAAGTGAAACACATAGAGCTGCACAGTGTAAGCTACTTGCTTCACTGACAAGTGAAGTCCATTGTATCCTGTCTGCCCTTGTGATCTATAACTGTTTTCTTTCTCCCAAGTGGACATTAAGGCAGATAAAGGACACATCCTTCAGAACAATAATCTCTACCATTTCTCTATTGACTCCACAGCATGGTAATAAAACGG
This sequence comes from Alosa pseudoharengus, assembly GCF_046254945.1. Lineage (NCBI taxonomy): Eukaryota > Metazoa > Chordata > Actinopteri > Clupeiformes > Clupeidae > Alosa > Alosa pseudoharengus. The sequence goes on from NW_027468657.1 coordinate 14,114,539, forward strand.
GTATTGTGAGGTAAGGTTATCTAGCACACAGCACTGGCTCATAGTGAGGGCTTTTACACACTTAGGTAGCTTTTCCTCTTTTCTACTGCAGGATGGTTTCAGTGTGCATTGCCTTTTACTGTAAAGATGCACACACACACACACACACACACACACACACACACACACACACACACACACACTGTAAATGTATACTTCTGGCAGGCAACACTCACTGTAAATCTGCCATAACCGTGAATAAGATGCAAAGACACACAGAGGACACGTTTGCAGGTGCTGCTGTATGTTTGATAGCCTATGTTTATAATGAGGCTGTGGATCAGGTTACTTACCATTTTAGAATTTTGTTTTCCTTGACTGGGATGCTGTTGTGAAATGACATTAAAGATTACAAATTAGATTAAAGCTCACGAAGAAATGTGTGTATGTTACAATCTTTCTTGAAAATAAAATAGTCTCATGAACTCATGCAAATCATAAACCAACTCTTTGGATATTAAAACATGACATATTTGATGCTTGCAAAAGTTGTGAATCTTCATTAATGCAATAACATTTGACCCAGTAGGCTACAGTGGTTCATAAGATTCGAAGTGATAGAAACAAGTGTCTTACCTGCTGAGAAAGTCAGTGACCTCGGAGGTAACTCTAGCAGCAGGGGTAACTTCTGAGCATGAACACCTTTTGCTGTGCATCTTCTTCTCCACCCCATACTTCATATGGAACGCCACTGGCTGTCGTTAGCGATGACGTATTATTGGAGGATGTTCACTGTCTACAGCTCGACTGAAATAACTGGGAAGAAAGTAGGCTACCGGTAATTTGAAATCGCACGTGTTTTTGAAGTTATATTCCAGAGACATTCTTGTTAGTTACGATTTGAGAAAGAGGGAAAACATGAAAAGAAATTACCAAAAATGTCAAATTCTGTAACCGAAATGTTCCAAATCTCTTCAATCTATTAACCTACAATGTGTTGAAGATGTATTAGGCTATACCAACGTATAACATTGTGTAATTGCACACATTAAAAAACACAAAATTATAAAGACGGTGATGCTAAATTCTTTGACAAATCGAAAAAAAAAAACAATAGCTACTGTTTTACTTCATCACGCTTCAGCGACCTCACAGTCACAGGCATGTTTGGGGTGACAGTTCAATGGTAGCATGATACAGTCGTCTCTATCACTACACTACGTCTCTATCACTACACCGCTAATTCCAGCATCAATGCCTCGACAAACGCAACACTGCAGCGTGCGCACACACACACACACACACACACACAGATCGGTCATTAAAGCAACCCCAAATAGTTTGTTGTAGCTTAAAATAATGTTTCCAAAATCGTTTCAGTTGTGGTTCATCAACTCGTAACATGAACGGCATTTTTTGCATTCGCTTCGCGGCCCTCTATCGGCTATAACCGCACTATGTAAGTTTGCTGGATCAGGTAGCGGATCTGTAGTTCTAGGCTACTACAAATTTGACTTGCATCTGATGTCGCAATACATCGTACTTTCATAAAATCATGCAACATATTTTACCTTGTCTGTGGACATTGTTATTTGCAAAGCTTGTGCTGGATAAACAAATATAGTGCGACAGAGGAAAAGTTATTTGGTGTTGCTTTAATTTAGGTGAGCACCTCTAGGAAATAGTGAAACAAGAAGAACCTCATCGCGTTTTTATCGTATATTAGCCTATCGTAGGCTATCTCAGACATGCCAAACTCCATCGCCATTTCTTTTTCACTGAAAGTTCACTCTTTTGCCATTTCCCCACACATTGTAGCCTACACAACGTGTTTAAATAGTCCACATGATAAATTGTAGAATTATATTAAAGACATTTCGAAGAGACAGATCCCAATTACCTACAGTAAACAAGACTGGGGACAGAAGCCAGGCATTCTCCAGAAGTGTTGTTGGAGAGTTCTGACCTCTTTTGCACCTTATCAAACTTTACCCTCACAGAGTTCACTTTAAGTTCACCCTGCCTCAGCATTTCATTTCGCTCTCAACACCCCCCCCCCCCTTCTCCTCCTCTCAGCATATAATCAATAGGAATATTATTTACCTGCCTCACCAGAGATGGTATATAATAAACGGAGCCTAGTCAGCCTGCTTTACCCAACATGATTCATGGGGGGAGGTCACATCCATCCCCAAAGCCCTTTGCCTCCACCATGCATTCTATGGCATACTACTTTCTATGCAAAAGAGACTGAGTTTTATGACATGCAGGGATACATCATGGGTGGATATGAGAGCTAAGATGATTGATGAAATTGGATTAGATTTCAGTTTGAATCTCAAATGTGGTTGGGGTGGTATAGCCTAGGCCTATGTTTTTATTATTCAGCTGTCTTTGGGGTGTGATGGTGTGAATTCAAGGCAGAGAGCTTAGAATGTATTCAACGTAAAATGATTCATTGACCTAATAACTGGCTCCCTTACTCCACATAAGAAAATTTATATTTTGTATTCAACTATGAATAACACTCCTCTTCAATATTGACCTTCTGTATGAATTCGAATGACAGTGTTGTATTTACTTAATATCAGTGAAATAGTTTGCTGAGAACATCATAGATATTATAGGCCTACATAAGGTCAGCCACTGAGCATGTTCACAAATAAATGACTGTGTTCCCATTATATGAATGGATTCTTATTTACAAAATGTGATGCACATGAATTGTTATAAATGCCTCGTTTCCCTGTTATATGTATGATAATTCAGAGACTCTGCATCCAGCAACAGGAACAGCTGAGTAACATCCCTCTCTCTCTCTCTCTGTGTGTGTCACAATGTAATCTATTGATGTAGGATTTGTGTCTTGTTGTTTGTTAAATGTTGTCTGTTGGACATTAAACTAGGGACTGCAGATATAAATTAGCCTAGGCTAACTCTGCATCAATGGATTAGATGCATCAAATGACAACATGTATGTTACAAAATTGTATATAGACACTAACAAATCAAATGAATGAATAAATAAATAAAACAATCAGAAGAATCCCCATTCCACACTATCACGTGGCGTAGACACTGACACTTGTTGCTGCTGCTGGGGATGCCGGTGCAGGGGAGGTAATGAAGACTTGGTAAAGGTCACACTATGGGATATGGCCATTATTAAGTCCCCTGGATGAAGAAGTCATGACAGGAGTCCTCACTCACCTGTTAATCTTCCTCTTCCTCTCTCTATCTCTGTACTTAGTGTCTGTATACTATCAATGTGTGTGTGTGTGTGTGTGTGAGAGAGAGAGAGAGAGGAAGAGAGAGAGAGAGCAAACACATAACTCAAAGGCTCCACCTGCATTTCCCAAAATGAACTGGCCCTCACATCAGTCTTCTGAGATGCATTCATATTGCGTCATTAGCATTTAAAAATGACCTATTGATTTTACATCACCAATCACTTCATAACTCAAATGACTGCAATCTTATCTACACGGTGCCCTTTGCGCAAGCCAAACTTATGGGCAGTGGCGGACATTACTTGAGTACATTTATTAATTTTTTATTTTTTACTTTTACTCAGTACATTTAGGCCAAATATCTTACTTTTTACTCCACTACATTTTGATGTTACCATAAGCCTGATGACGCCATTGAGCAAATGATGATAGACAATGATAGATAGATATGATAGACAATTTGACACTATCAAACACAAAAGGAAACATCTTGATTTGGTCTGAAAGTGTAAAGCATTCAACAAAGCAAAAAGTGGTTACTTTGAAGTATCTAAGATAAGATATAAAATTAGTTTGTTTTTAGTTATTTCTACATACAACAATTCTTAGTTGATTTTGTCCTTGAATGAAGGAGAAAGGCTCAATGAATTCGTCTGCGCCGAATCATTTCAACAATAGTACATGCAACTGTATTAGTAATTTCAGGACTTCTACTTTCAATACTTAAGTACATTTGAAGGCAAGCACTTTTGTATTTCCACTCAAGTAGAAATGTAGAAGAAGGACTTTTACTGGAGTAACATTTAACCATGTGTATCTCTACTTTCACTCAAGTACAGGATTTGTGTACTTCGTCCACCACTGGTCATAGGGTCTCATACAGGCTGTAAATTGTCTTCATAACGCTTTTCCTATGTGAACCCAAGTGATGTGAGTGGTAGGCTGAAGAATGTTTTATGGAGCTGATGATTGATTGTGTATTTGTGACATGATGAGCCCACTAGGTCCACTGAAATTCATTAACCTTTGACCTGCACTTGACAGCAACTGATTCATTCTCTCTAAGTCACTCCCTTTCTCTTTATTTGGAAAATAAGCTTCTCTCTTCTCTCATTCTCTTCTCTCACTCTTTTGACTTCATGCATCATTTTTTTGAACCACAACAAATGTCAGTCTATGACAGTCTATGAGAAACAAGAACAACTTATATTTATACTGAGTTTGTTTTTATTCCCAATATGTATAATGTAATGTTTATTGATGTCATTGTAAATCGCTTTGGACAGAAGTATCGGCTAAATAAATACCATAAACATAAACACATAATATGATGAATATTGACAGGGTTGCCAACTGTCCAGTACAAATACCTGTAAACAGTTATGCAGGTCTAAAGTGACATTGTGATTGATTGTTTGTATTTCAGTAAGTATGTGTCTATCTGGCTCAGTAATAAAATATGAACTTGAATAATTTATGGGATTTAAAAATAGAACAAACCAGAGTCTTACATGGGGGGAGCAAATGAAACCTGTTGGCTGGTGGTTGTGCTCCTGTAATTTATTATGTCCTCAAGTACAGAACAAGGCTGTGAGCAGCCATGTGTCTCCTAGGACTCCAAAACAAATCTGGTTTAAAGAAAAAAAACACCAAGTATCCAACCTATGCTCAAAAATATATTAACTACTTTAGGCACATACCCAGAGAATAATGAATTAGCATTGATTTTAAAAAAGAATTGCGTTGCTGTTCTGGATAATATTTACAAAAGATGATTACATTAAGCAATCCATTAGGAAAAATACACATAGTTGTTCTAACTCAGTTGCAGAAATCACTGTCCAGAAAAATAAACCGCTTTCTTTCAGAGTTTGCATATTTTCAACAATGAATATTTGGCTAAACATAGCTCTTAATCTTAATCACACACAGCAACAAACAGTCATCTGTGAATGGATGGCAGTCTCCTGTAATGACTAAAAATCACTGCCTCAGAGCCTCACATAAGTGCCATCCTGTAAGGCAGATCAGTGGAATCAGGAGAGGTCCAGGCAAAACGCACCGATCAGATTGGCACTCCTCCTTGCCCGGGGACGATGGTTGCCACGGTTGCCACATCGTTTCCTCCGGCTTCCGCTCAGAGGGCATGTTCCCGCACGGGTCCCTGAGGGTTAGGCTCCCGGACCGACCTGCAGGGCTGCAGCGTTGAGCTCACCACCGAGTTCCTCAGCTGCTTCAGCACCATCCACAGCAGCAGCCCCATCAGCAGCAGCAGCAGTGAGCAGAGCCCCAGGTAGATGGTCAGATTCCAGCCCCAGCTCACCGCCATGGGCAGGGAGGTGGACGCCACGAGGAACCTCTGGGGGGAAGGCATGAAGTGTCCGCTGAGGTCCGCAGTAAGCTGGCCATCCGACGGTGCCTCAGTGAAGATGAGGACATGGCACAGGTGTGGTGTGGAGCTGCGCGAGTGCGGGTGTGTGACGCTCCATGCTGTGTGTAGTGGCTCTTGCTCTTGTTTCCTCTGTGTGTGGTGCAGTGAGGGTCGTGTGTGCTGTGATGGAAAGCATGCCCCTCACCATGCAGCGTCTAGGCAGAGTGAAAGGCTGTGTCACAAGGCTTCTCACAGCTGGTGTCTCCACCCCCTCTGATGCCTAAAGCAAACATGCTCCCGATTCATCAATTGGTGGTGTGAACACACTCACACACACAGAACCTGGCACCAGCTGCTGAGATGTCATCACTTGTAGACAAAACAAAATTACTTTCACTCTTACTAGGTCAACAGTATTGAATGCATGACTAATGCAAAGGCTTATGCTACAATATAGATCTAGATAGGCTACTTGTTGAAAATATAGGCAACATCTCCAAATAATAGGCTCATGAATTACTCTGCAACATATATTACATATAACTGCCAGTGTATTAATAATTTATGTTTCAGTACTGTGGAGCGAGAATTGAGGAAAAACTGCCATCTATATCAGACAGGCACTGCATTGTGACTATCCCCATTTTGTCACTGGACTATATTGTGTTATCAACAGGCTTGCATTTCCAGGTCTAGAATTTTGATAAATATATATTTGTAATTTTAAAATATATATATTTAAACATTTTGGGATTTCACATAATCACATATCACATAATAATCAGCAAGAGGAAAACGAAGCTACAAACCCTTACTATGCTCTGCAAAGCCAAAGTGTAGGCTAGCCCAGTGGTTTTCAAAGTGGGGGCCGCGAGGGGGTGCCTCAGCAAGTTGGAAAGAAAAATAAAAGCAACAAATAAAAGAAAATGTTTAAATATACCCATTACTATGAGGGTTGTTATACAATGCCATTATAATAATTTGTCGCATATCTGAACATTATTTTCCATGATAATGACTGGGAATAATAGTAGAGTGATAGCTCTCATATAGCAGAAAGCCCCAAATGTAATTTTACACACTGTATGCTCCATCACAAAATGCTTCTGGCTAAAATAATTATTAGGATTAGCTTAATGTATTTTTAAATTTGCCGTAGTATTGTCGATGGGTTTAATAACACATCAAGGGGTGCTTGGCCAGAACCTAGTGGTATTTGGGGGGCCTTGTCAAGGAAAAGTTTGGGAACCCCTGGGCTAGCCTACTGTAATCTACCGACTACAGACATCTCAAACAGTTCTTTTGAGATCAGTGGAGTAGGCCTACGTGTTGACAGATCCATCCGAGGAACCGTTTTACATAATACTGCACTCTAGTGGTCAAACTGCACAGGAGACGTTCACATTTATGTATAAAGCCCAAATATTATTGACTGAGTTTTACAAACCATTTCAATGTTAGGTGATGAAATGTTGCTGAAATGTTGAAAAAACTGCTTTGGTTTGCTGATAACTTAGTGGTTCTCCAATGCGTCCCCACTTGTTGCCTTTGCTGCATCTATTTGCACTAGAACTAGTGCTGGCTTGAACGTTCCCTAGGCTCCGAACGTGCCCTACAGTTTCACCATGGCAACCACCTCCTTGTTTGAGCATGGGAAAGCCTGTTTGGGCTAGCAAAGGAAGCTACAGTCAACGCAATCATGCTCTGAAGTTTACATATGTTTAGCGAACAACATATAATTAAAATGATGCGTTGCTTTATATGTAACGATAGCTTCTAGTAACAGAGGTAGCTGTTGCAAGGCGGAATGTGCCTTATTTTACATCCTCGTCGACCAGATGGCTATGAAGTGGCTGGCTAACGTTAGCTAAACTAAACTGGCTTACTTACTTACAAACTGGCAACCTGCTAATCCCGATGTTAATCCACTGTCAGAAGATGTGTCTCTCGATTCGGACTAGATGTGCTGAATGACTGAGTTGAAAGCCTTGTTGCTTATGCTTAACGTTGCATTTAACTTACACCGTTAATTTAAATGTTAAGACGTGACTTTTTCAAGGCAACCAGCCAATATCATTTAACAAAAACGTGAGCTAACGTTAGCAAGAAGACGTATCGTTTTGTAAAGATGGAAATAAATTTGAATCATGTTGATTATGTGCAGGTAGGTAACGTTACTTTTATTTGCTGTGATTCACACGGTTATGTAACATTAGCATTATTGCATGAACGTAACTTTGATGCTGCTGCTAGATTGGCTAGCTAACATTGCTAATATGAACAGCTGATTTCGCCAAATTAATATCTGGCGATGACTAGCTAACGTTATCCATGGAATAGTTGTAAAATGTACGGTACGTGTGTAATGTGGCAAATAATATCCCCTGTTGAAGAAGAGGTTGAAGCCAGATCTCTTGATATCTACTATGAAAAGTTTAGTTTGAGTAAATTCATCAGCTATGGGAGAGTAACGTTAAATCGAAATGTGTCGAGTTCAAGATAACGGCAAAGTTAACATTCAAGTCAAACTCTGTTTTTACAGGTTGGAGTGACCTCTCAGAAAACGATGAGACTGCTGCCTGCGATAGGACGCAAAGCTACTCAAAAGGTAACTGTTGTGTGTTGTGTCCAACAGTGAATAAATCATAGCGCTAACATCTGCTGAGCACTTCGTTAATCCGTTAAGGCAATCCTGGCAGTCACCGTATGTAACTGTTCACGTGAGATTAATCAGTCAACTATGTTGCATTTAGTCAGTGAATACTGACCCCCATTTCGTCGTCTACTACATAATGCAGCGTTTGTTGATACCATCATCATATTCTCTACGCTATAGACTGACCCGATCCCCATTTTGTTGTTAGGTGGCAGTGGCAGATCATGATGGTGTACTGACATGCTTTGGGATGAAAAAAGGAGAGGCAGTGGTGAGTATGGATCCTTTCAACAATAAAAACAAAAACAATGCTTGAACGTTCTATTTGGGCCACAATCTACTTCCTCTGCATTAAGATAACATATGGAATGTTAAAAAGGAAGTCTTGTGGGGCCAACTATGATGCTGATAATGGAACTCTCTTGAAAGGGTCTACAGTACCTCATTTTCCAGTTATGCAGGTAGAAACACTTCAAATCAACTTTGCAGCCAAAACAAGATCTTGTGTGGTCATCTGTTTTATGCAGCCTGTGTTTAAGACGCTACCAAGCCAAAAGATATCCAGGCTGGAACTGGGGGGAGCCCAAGGGACTCCTCAGGAGAAGATCTTTGTGTCTTGTGGTTCTGAAGTTAGAGGCTTCACCAAGAAGGGAAAGCAGTTCCTGTCCTTTGAAGCCAATCTGACAGAGACCATAAATGCCATGTGAGTAGGCAGTATTCACTTACTGCTTGTATTTAAAAATTTCCTAATCAAATGCCACTGATTTTCATGTCATAGCTGCATTAGGAAGAAGGACTGGCTGATTTGTTTTAAGATGTTGAACATAAAGCTGTACTCCGTAATGAGAGGTGTTAATGTAATGTAACTAAATGTATAAGTTGCGTTGTTTACAGGCACGTTTCTGGAGCTGATCTTTTCGTGTGTGCCAGCTACATCTACAACCACTACTGTGACTGTAAGGATCAGGACTACTACCTGTCCGGGGACAAAATCAACGACATCGTGTGCCTGCCAGTGGAGAGGGTGGGGCGCACCGTGCCCATTCTAGCCTGCCAGGACCGCGTGCTGAGAATCCTTCAGGTAACTACTCCCTTCTCTTCTCCACTGCACACCTGTAGAACTCTGCAAACTTGTTATGCTAGTACAGAAAATCAGACCGTTGATTTAATTATACTAATTGTTTCTACAGTTCTATAGTTGTTATTTTCCTGACCTCTCTCTCTTTGCCATTACCCAGGGATCTGAGCTTCTGTATGATGTAGAAGTCCCTGGGCCTCCATCAGTTTTGGAGCTCAACAACCAAGATGGGGGTAGGTTCTCGAATCCCAAATGGATTTGCATGCCATGATTAACACAATCAGCCTAAAGATGTCAGAATGGTAGAAGTGGTACAGTCTCACAGTGCATTCTATTGACTGTTAAATCTTTCAGATCAACTGTCACAAACATAAACAACCTCTGAATACCTTTTAAAAGGCACTGCTGGCAATGGTATTGAAATGTTTGTGGTTAGATAGAATGTGAACTCACCTGGTTTGACCTTTAGGTAAAGAGGGACAGGAAGTTCTCTATGGGACTACAGATGGGAAACTTGGACTGGTGAAAATAACAGAATCCTCTTCTGTTTCTAAATGGGAAATCAATAATGACAAGAGGAAAGGAGGTAAGCATCTGTTACTCCTGGGTCTGTTTTCTTGAGTCCGCCCCCCCCCCCTCTCTGTCACCTCAACACTCCCTGTTGTTCTTAAGTCTGTATTTCCTTATGTACTCTACACATGGTCAAGGAGTTGTTTAGGTTAACTGTGTGGGGTTTCCTCCACTAGGGATACTGTGTATTGACACGTTTGACCTTGTCGGTGATGGGGTGAAGGAGATCTTGGTGGGCAGGGATGACGGAACCGTGGAGGTCTATGGACTTGACAGCTCAAGTGAACCGACTCTGCGCTTCCAACATGTGAGTTCCTGAACAAAGTGGTCCTGTCTGAGCCATTAACAACAAATCACAGTCGATTAATGCTGCGGGATATTCATGACTACTGTTACTATGACTTCAGGTTCTGTCAGAAAGCGTTACATCAATCCAGGGAGGTTGTGTAGGAAAAGAGAACTATGATGAGGTGCTGACAACCACCTACACAGGTAATGGTCTACTCTTCACCAGCCAGGGTTTAACAAAACTAAACATGCCAGGTCAACAATTATCTTTCTGATATGTTGGCTTGGGAAGGACAGCATGTTTTATTTCTCGGCTGCCGTGCAATGGATATATGTTGTATATAGATATAGATATAGAGGTGTACTTACACAACTCTGTTGATAGCCTCTTGTGTTTGTATTTAACTGTATCAGAAAGACCTACTGCACAGTGCCATGCCTGTGTTATAATGGTGCCCTACTGCACAGTGCCATGCCTGTGTTATAATGCTGATCTACTGCACAGTGCCATGCCTGTGTTATAATGGTGCCCTACTGCACAGTGCCATGCCTGTGTTATAATGCTGATCTACTGCACAGTGCCATGCCTATGTTATAATGCTGCCCCACTGCGCAGTGCCATGCCTATGTTATAATGGTCATCTACTGCACAGTGCCATGCCTGTGTTATAATGCTGATCTACTGCACAGTGCCATGCCTGTGTTATAATGCTGATCTACTGCACAGTGCCATGCCTGTGTTATAATGCTGATCTACTGCACAGTGCCATGCCTGTGTTATAATGCTGATCTACTTCACAGTGCCATGCCTGTGTTATAATGCTGCCCTACTGCACAGTTGTGTTGTTTGACCGCTTGCTCGTGTGTGCTGCAGGCTGGGTGACGGGACTGACCTCTGAGCCCCAGCAGATGGAGGCCGGTCCTGGAGAGGAGGTGAAGATGAGCAAAGAGACCCAGGCCAAGGTGGCGGCCCTCAGGTACCCACTCGGATGCACCACATCCATGCATTAGTGAGATGGAGATGCATTAGTGTGTGGGGAGTCTGGGTTTTACAGTTTAATGTTATGGAATTGCGTCCTCCTTAAGTTCAATTTATAAATCAATTTTGGATCTAAAAACCATCATCTGTATCCAGGATATTTTCCTATATATTAACAAGATTTGATTTAGGCTGTCATGCTACTCTCAGCTACTCATGCATTTGTATGTGTGTGTGTGTGTGTGTGTGTGTGTGTGTGTGCGCGTGTGCGTGCATTTGTGTATGTGCGTGTGTGTGCCTGCGTGTTTTGTGTGTGTGTGCGTGTGCGTGTGCGTGTGCATGCATGTGTGTGTTTGTGCAGGGCTGAGTTAGAGCAGCTGCAGGTGAAGGTCCTGCAGGGCCGAGAGAAGTACCAGCAGAGTTCTCAGTCCAGCACTGCTGTCTCGGCCGTCCCTGTGTTCAGCGTCAACGACAAGTTCACCCTGTGCCAGGACGACGCTAGCTACAGCCTCACCCTCGAGGTCCAGACTGCCATCGACAACTTACTGCTGCAGGTCAGTACGGTCACCATGGCAGCTGATGACACTGTGACAAAACAAAAGCACCATGGAAACCATAGAATTCAAAAGGAGTAGAGTGGACATTACCTCTCAGCTTCCATATACAAATGGTCCTGCTTTAAAGGTGCGATTTGTAGGATTGTTACCAAACGTTCTGTAGGCCAAAATCAAAACACTGGTGAACGTTCTCAAGACTACCATACGCAAGCCTCTTCTGGGTTGCCAGATGTAATGAAGACTTAGCTAACGTTAGTTGACCTGCAGCTGCTTTAACGTTTCTCCAACCATGACCCAGCTACACATTACGGAAACAGTGAAAACAAAAAATACCTCTCTAACCAACATAACATATTTAGCTGAAGTTAGCGATGCAGATGAAGTTTAGCCTAGGCTACCTGTTGTGGAGAAATATGGCCAGCTCTGCCTCAAACTTGATATTCTTCGTTTGATGAAGACGTCACCATCTCAGGAAGCTCCTCCGATGTCCACTTAATGTGTTTCTTGTTTTAATTTTGGAAATTTGCCTGCCTCTCGTAGGCGTTCATGACTACAACTGACAGCCGTTGACAGTTGGCCTTTGCTAATTTGGCAACCCAAATAGGAGGACGCGCTAGCCCATTATTAATACGCTATTCTAGAATTAATCGTTCAAACATAAACAAAAATTCCAAGAGATTCCGCCCCGTAACTCATTTTTTTTCATGGGTTTTACGGGGTTTTACGGGTTAGAGTAATGTTGTCAAATAAGCCATTACTTCAATTCATCGTGTTTCCTTACTCCTTGACAACATATGGTGATAATTTTTGGAATGGTTACAGTTTATTTTCCATTATTTCCTACATACTGGACCTTTAATAAGGACCTTGATTACAATTATTACTGTGGCTACTTGTGGCTACAGAAATGCAACTTATGCCTGCAATTAAATGGTTGTGGAATGATCATATAATGAACATCCCCATGGAATAACCCTTTACATTTTGGCGCAGACCCAACTCGTGGGCGGCTTAACAAATTTAGTTTCACTTTCACTGATGGAGCATTGGCATTTATATATATACTGTATATATATATATATATATTGGGGAGAGTGGATCTATCTATCTATCTATATATATATATATATAGATAGATAGATAGATATATAGATAGATAGATAGATAGATAGATAGATAGATCCACTCTCCCCAATTTCCCTTCTTGTTTCACTTGTTTCACATGGTTGTGGCTAGAGATGCCCTATCTACTCTTTTTCTAAGTCTGTGGTGGCGACCAAATGTGATGTGCAACTAAGACCTGCAATCACAAACTGTGCATATCTGCCAAAAGAATGACCATAGCATGATGTAAAACCATCTGTCCACGCTTTGTTCAGAATGGTGTTAACAGAGACAGGTGCCCTTGTAGATTGTGTAATACAAGATATTTAATCTGTTGGTGGTAAAATATTGATTGTGTAATAGAATAGGGAAATGTCTGTGTTTGAGATGAGCAGCTTTAGTTAATGTGTTGGTGTCACCCAACACCTGGCAATTACCACACAATTTTCATTACATGATTGCTTTCATGTTTGCAACCAGAGTGACGTTCCTATCGACTTACTGGATGTAGACAAGAACTCTGCTGTTGTGAGCTTCAGTGAGTGTGACTCGGAGGTGAGTCTGTCAGCGGTATTTCGTATGAAGTATCCAGGAAATGTACATTACCCATTCAAGACAAGACAACTAAAACTATTTGCACTAACGCTGACTTGTGTGACTTTCTGTTCATTCTGTTCAGCAACCAAACGGCAATTTTCTTCTGGCTACATACAGGTGCCAAGCAAATACCACCAGGCTTGAGTTGAAGGTAAGGAACTCAAGGAATTGGTGCTCTTCACTATGCTTAAACTGTCAACTGTCATAATTTGACTTAGTAACTTTCCCTGGAGTAGATACTCAGCTGAAAAATCACCTGGATATGTCTGTATTAGCCAATAGGTGGGTTTACATGAACAGTTTTTTGTCATTCTGATTAAAGTATTTCGAATTAAACATGTGTGCCATCTGTTTACATGGGGTACGTTCTATTGGATTAGGTGCTCTCAAGTGCTCTAGAATCTTTGATTGGAATAGCCGTTGCTGCTTTGCTTTTGCTTGAGAAGCTACATTGGGAGACCTGATTGACTGATTTAGTTGGAATAAGAACGGAATACATCACCCCTTTCATTCAAAATTCAAATTGGATCGGCAGTTTTATTCCGATTAAGGTGTTTATATGTGACATCTGTATTCCTATTGAGCCATCATTCTGATTCTAATTGGATTAAAAGTGTCCATCGAAATCCATGGCAATAGCAAGACTAACAGCTTATGATAGGTTCTTTTCAATGTTTCCTTTAGAAGTTGAAACAAATTTCCCTGAAAAGAAAGAGATTGAATTGAAACTGAAATGATATGAAGTGAGAGCTAGATATAGCCTGCTCTGCATCAATAGACTGACGACCCAACTATTCTGTCCTCCTCTCTCAGGTGAGGTCTATCGAGGGCCAGTATGGCACTCTCCAGGCATACATCACCCCTCGCCTGCAGCCCAAGACCTGCCAAGTGCGCCAGTACCTGATCAAGCCTTTATCGCTCCACCAAAGAACCCACTCCATCGACCAAGACAGGTACGGACCACGTCACCAGGGAAGGAAAGAACAACTCTACCAATGTCAGGTCTTAAAGCAAGGAAAATTTGAGTGTCGGTGAAGTAATCATCAGATACTTTCAAAGTCGTTATATGTATAATTATCTGTTTTCAAATCTTAAACGGCCTGGCCTATGCTTGAATTCAGGCACAGTTACAGAGATAATTTATGTGCAACCACGTTTTCTCCCACATCAGTCATCCCTTGAGTTGACAGGCTTTAAGGATAAGGATTTACTCCAGACCAGAAGTGGCAGTAATGAGCCTCAACACATCAACTATAATTTTATCGAAGTAATAAGTTGCAAGCTGCAATCTTAACATAAAACAAATCCAAATCAAGACCAAACTTGGGTAATTACTTGTTGTTGGAGAGGGTTTCAAGGTTTTTACATTCAGAAAAGAATTTACTCTGACATGTTCTTGTGAACACTTAATGGCTTTAACTTTATGGCTTTTTTCAATTGGTTACCAGTGAAAAGTGACTTAAAATGGCACTTTTATTTTGTTTACCACTATCATGTTTTCTGCTGCTGAATGAAAACAATCACTCCAATTAGAAATCAGAGCAAAGATTAGAATTTTTAATGTTGTTTGTTTTTTCCTGGTTTTCTGTTCAATAAACACACAGACCCATGAACACGCTGAGCCTGGTTGGGCAGTTCAGCTTTGCGGAGATCCACTCATGGGTGGTGTTCTGTCTGCCAGAGGTGCCCGAGAAGACCCCTGCAGGAGACAACATCACATTCTACTTCCAGAACACCTTCCTTGGCACCCAGCTGGAAGCTACTTACTGGTGAGATCAACACGCCCGTATAGATGAACAGTGCTGAAGTCAAATGTAAATGCTTTATAGCAACTGGGAGGAGGGGTGGTGGAGTGTGTGTGTGTGTGTGTGTGTGGGGGGGGGGAGATCTGCAACTACAGATCCCATAAAAGGGTTTAACTGGAGTTCTGGAAACGTGTTGCATTTTGTGATGTAATTACTTTGAGGAACGGGAATGGTTTAGTGATTAGTGGTTGCAAGAGTAAACTGGACTTGTAGTGATCAAATTATCTTTACAATCTTATGTTTTCTGTTTGATTTAAAGCAAAGGGGAGGCACACTTCAAATCTGACAACATCTCCACAATATCAATACTAAAGGATGTCCTATCCAAAGAGGCCACAAAGAGAAAAATTAACCTGAACACATCTTACGGTAAGTACTGAACCATAGTGGCACAAAATGCAATCCCTGACGATGATCATGGAAATCTACTGACTTAAAAACCACAGAAAGAAAATACCCCTCTTTCCCATGGAATATGCTAAGTTGAGGACTGAAATGAGACATTACCATACCAAAAACCTGTGAAAATGTGGTCTGCTCTATGTTGATTCTCACTTATTGTCAAAATGCTAAAGACTTTGTGTGGTGATCTTTCATTCATTCGGATGTTGTTGTTTGCACAAATGTGTGATATCGGTCCCTGCTGTACAGATATAAATGAAGACTCAGTGAGCCATACACTGAAGATGATTCACCCTAAGCTGGAGTACCAGTTGTTATTAGCCAAAAAGGTGCAGCTTATTGAAGCACTAAAGGTGAGCTACAATAGGTCTTCATCGCTGTTACTGCATGATCCTGTTATCATAGCTAGCACATTAAGTTGGGGACTGATTTTTTGATGTACCAAGTCACTTGGTCAAATTGCATGGATCATACATACTGCAATTTCATGGATCACACACTATCCCCACACTGTGGTGCTTTGGATAAAGTTGTCTATTAAATGGATTCAACTAAAATGCCCCTGTACTGTGTGAAACAGGAACTGCAGGTCCACGAAGGCAATGCAGATTTCCTTATTCCTGAGTATCGTGGTATTCTAGATGAGTCTGCCCACCTGCTGGAAGAGTACAAGAAGCAGCCAGCCCATTTGGAAAGATTATACGGTATGAGGATTTAGGTGTTCATCCTGATTTTAAAATGATTAATACAACATGAGGCCAAAAGTCATAATTTAAGAAGTATGTTTGCAAATCACTTTGATATAGACAGATTTCGTGAGTAAGCTAATATTTGTTGTGTTTTTTTATAGGTATGATAACTGATCTCTTCATTGACAAATTCAAGTTTAAAGGACAAAATGTGAAAACAAAGGTTTCGTTGTTACTGGAAATTCTTGATAACTATGATCTGAATTCTTTAATGGATTTTTTCAATGAAGCTTAATCCATTACATGGTACAATGGATACCTTATTTATGTTGTGTAGCTTTTTTTTGTCTTATTTTGTCAGTAGACCACTTGTCTTGTAAATGATCAGGTTTTGTCTAGAAAATTAAAATCTCAAGATATTTTCTGTATTGCCTTTAAGGAATGGCCATACATTATACTTTAATATACTCTGCATATCGTGTTTTTTGACAATGTAATAAATTTACATTAATGTACTTTGTGTGTGTGTGTGTGTGTGCAGAATATTCAATTAGAAACAGTTAGAAACCTAGGTAGCTGCTAGGATAAATCTTCACTTCCATTAACCACAAAATATTTTGAACAATTCCGCAATAAATGAATGGAATAAGAGTCATAATGACAGAAAGTCAGATTAGTGTCATTAAAAAAATGTCCACGTCAATACACTGACGACAGCCTTAAATGTCTTTTTTGAATTTTGTCTGAACCAATGGATTAGAGCCTCGAATTCCCAACGGTTTGTGAGAAAGTAACAACAGGTTTGGATTCTGTCGGCCGCCGTACACTTAATGACGTATACGCAGCATGAATTTCGATTGGATGTTTCAATAGTCGCGGGCTACTTGAACTGAGACAGCAACAATATCTGCACGGTCTGAAAAGAAACAAGGCAGGATAGGTGAGGGCATCTTATTAGATGCACATGGTGTGATTGTGATTATTTTCTTTGTTATAGCTTGATTTGTTACAGCATGGAGGTTTCCCTTTAGTTAAGGGTCGTCAATTGGCTTTGGGAGATTCATTTCAGTAGTTGCTAGTCTGCAGCTTATTTTTTATGTAGTTTGCTGCTAGCTAAGTAACCTGGCGTTACTCAGTCCTCAATCGATTCTTGCTCGACTTTAGTTTGCTAAATTGGTTACTTGAACGTCACAATTGATCTCATGACTAGCTTGTAACAATACAATTGCACTAGTTTCTTGTTTTATTTTGAAAACCTTACACATTAGCAACACATTCTTCAGACCAGCTTGGTTAGCCACTGTCCGCAAGAAAATGTCAGCCTTTACTCAAGGAAACGCGCTTCATGATACCGAGAGAGTGCTCCAGAATCAAGAAAACTCGCTCAGACTACGGGCTTCTAAAGGCAGATCGGAAAATCAAGAAAATGTGATCCCAAAGCCAACTAACAGAACTGTTTTGGGAGCCTTGGAGAACAATCCACGCAGACTCCAGACTCAGCGCGGCTTAAAACAGGTTTGTGTGAGGTGCAGGCTGCAAAGTTAGCTGAATTGAAGCTAACGGATCTCATTTGCCGTTCATAACGTTAACGTTAGATGGCTTTCCCATCTTTGACTCCATTCAACAGTGGCTTTTGGGACGTGGGATAATTGTTGTATGAGTAATGTTATACCTATGTAGCCTTAATTGCGTGGTGTGTATTTTGGTCATTTATGAGAAGCTAGTTTTAACTTGGGTGGCTAACTTAGCCTCCTGTGGGTAGCGCTATGCAAGCTATCCAACCGCCAAGCCTTTACCAACCATCTATTTGGCTGACAAATATGACTGTTTTAAACATATGGCTCACAGTCGAATTTAATAAAATATGAAATTAAAATGGTCAGTACGTAGACACGTGAGTAAATTCCGGCGGTGTCTTGCCCGTTTTCTCCAAAGTGCTACGTTTTTAAATGTCCCAAGTTCCCTCCCAAGCTTTCCGCCATTTTGCGCCTGTCAGGACACTGAACAACTTTCTCGCAGGCAATCAGCTGTCTCTGGGTAATCCGGTATCTTAATTGTGGTACGGTTTGCATTATGGCACTCTTGCTTGGAAGTAATTTAACATTAAAGTTTGCCGCGTCAATCTGTTGAATGTTTGCGTCATGCTTGTTTTGAGCTGTGGTGACCTATTAACGTAGACATACAATGTATTTGCCACCTTCTAGGGATTAAACCAAGGACTGTCCTGCAAAACAGAAGACAATGGCCGGAGCTGTGCAGAAAATGTGGCTCCAAAACAGCCGGCTTTCCAGATTCATGTGGATGAGCCTGATGGTGCCTGCATCAAGAAACAAGTATCTTCCAAGCGCAGCCCCGTGGACCCTTCTCCCCTAACACTAAACCCGACTGTAACACGTCTAAGGCAGCCACTCGCCCCTATTGACCTACCTATGGATGTCAGTTTTGGTATGTTTGATCAAGATCGGCTCATTAATACCTTGTTAATTCCAGTAACTGAAATGGTCCAAATGACTGACTTTGCACTATCTGCCTTCAGAGTCTGCTATGGACATGTCTGTTGTTGAAGAAGAGAAACTGCCCTGTGTGAATGAGGTCACTGAGTATGCTGCAGAAATACATGCACATTTGAGGGAGATGGAGGTGAGCAGACTTTACTGGAGTGTCTGACTGGGCCTTCACTTAGTGTCATATCATGGTCTCCTTCTCAACTCATGGCTGGGAACTTTGTGCTTGTTAACAGGTGAAGTGCAAACCAAAACCCGCATACATGAAGAAGCAGCCGGACATCACAAACAGCATGCGGGCCATCCTTGTGGACTGGCTTGTAGAGGTCGGTGAGGAGTACAAACTTCAGAACGAGACCCTGTATCTGGCTGTGAACTACATCGACCGCTTCCTGTCTTCAATGTCCGTATTGAGGGGAAAGCTGCAACTGGTCGGAACAGCCGCCATGCTGCTGGCTTCGTAAGTGTTTGCTATATTTGTGCCTATAGAGGCTGTGTAGCCCTGTTTTGTGGCATGCTCTGATGGTGGGAGCTGACCCATGTCTTGCCCCCACAGGAAATTTGAGGAGATCTACCCTCCAGAGGTGGCAGAATTCGTTTACATTACTGATGACACTTACACGAAAAAACAGGTGTTGAGAATGGAGCATCTGATCCTGAAGGTGTTGTCTTTTGATCTGTCGGCCCCCACAATCAACCAGTTTCTCACCCAGTACTTTCTGCACCAGCCAGTTAGCAAAAGGGTAGAGAGTTTGGCGATGGTGAGTGCATGGTTCACACCCAGTTGATTGTATGCTAGTGCTCTGGCGTTGATTATGTTGGTTTTTTCTCGTGCTGATTTTTACAAGGAGTTTACATCTCCCTTTTCTAGTTTCTTGGAGAGTTGAGCCTGGTAGATACGGACCCCTCCCTGAAGTATCTCCCGTCACAAACGGCAGCTTCTGCGTACATTTTGGCCAATCACACAATCACCGGTGGATCTTGGGTGAGTCGAGTTTGGCTTGACACGGGAATCTTTGCTTTTGAGTCTTTAAACCAGATATCAGGTTGTAACTTAATCACTGCATCATTTTGTCACATCCCATTTCCAGGCAAAGACGCTGGTTGAGGCCACTGGATACACCCTGGAAGACTTGATGCCCTGTGTGTTGGATCTGCATCAGACCTACCTCAACGCTGCCAAACATGCACAGCAGTCTGTGAGGGAGAAATACAAAACCTCAAAGTAAGTAGGCCTGTGCATTTTGTGTTCCTTGAGCTTTTCATGTGCTTTCCTTGTTGCATGTTGATCAAAGCATGTTTCATGATTCTGATGTTTGTCACTGTCTTTCTCAGGTACCATGAAGTCTCCGTTATTGAACCCCCAGAGAAGTTGCAATTAGAATAGTTTTGATCCCGGACCCTTATAATTGTTTGTACATTTATTTTTCTACTAAATGTTGCATTTTCCAGGATTTAAATGACTGAAACCATAGCCTTGATTACTTGGGTATGTGGTGAGATTAGTGC
Source organism: Alosa pseudoharengus (assembly GCF_046254945.1). Lineage (NCBI taxonomy): Eukaryota > Metazoa > Chordata > Actinopteri > Clupeiformes > Clupeidae > Alosa > Alosa pseudoharengus. The sequence continues at coordinate 14,134,857 of NW_027468657.1, forward strand.
TTTTTAATGTGCATTTTTATATGGCTGTCCTTAAGGACTGCTTTTAATGCCTGATTCAGCCAACAAGAAACTCATATGTAGTAAATCAAGCTGTGGTTTTTAAATGTTTTTGTATGTCCCCCTCCTTTTTAGAGGCAATCTCTGGACTATTTAAGCAGCCTCAGATTTTTCTTCCATTTTTGGAAATGCCACCTGTAATTAAATGCCCAGATTTTTACATCTAATTGGTGTCCTGTCTTTTACAGTATGTTGAAAGTACTCCTTGTTTGACGTTGACAAGCATTGCTATTGTGATGTAACACTTCTCCGAGGTATACATTTCAGATAAACTATCCCTATTGTCAGTGTTGATTGGTCCACATTATGGAGTTAACTACTTGGGAAGTGAATGCAAAAGCTTTGGCAACACAATTTGTACTGAATCCTTTTTAAAGTTATCCATACGTATATTTGCAAATTTGTGTGGGTGTGATCATATACCACCAAAGTGAAGCTCACCAACTGTTAACATAGTCCCCTACCAAAATACACCTTTCCAAATCTTGGTTTCTTTAAGTGTGAGGTGCATAGCTTTGGTTCACCATTTGTTGATTCTAAGCAGATTTGGAAATGGGGAGCTAATTAAAGGCCTTTCATAGCTGGAGGGAGATGGTTAAAACTTGCGCAATATACAGGGTTCTTACGCAGTATGGAAAACCTGGAAAAGTATGGAATTTGATTTTAGCTATTTCCAGGTCTGGATAAGTATGGAAAAAAGAAACAAGGGTATGGAGAAATATTTTTGTTTCCAGACTATTGCATTTGCAGTACTAATCACTTCACTCAGATCATAACGAACCATTCCTACTGTTGTGTAGCTTAACTGTCAGTCCCCATCGTCAAGATACAACTAAAAATGACCCAGCTAAATGGACGAATATTAAGTGTCATTTTTTAATTCACTTCAGTTGTCCATACCTTTTTTTTCACCGAGTTATCCCAAACCAGAAGTGGCCGCAATGTCGAATATGGTCAGAAAAAATTTTGAAAGTTTTGAAATTTGACTATGGAAAAAGTATGGAATTCTGAAATGGAAAATATGTAGGAACCCTGAATATAGGAAATTGGGTCAGGACAGACTTGCTTTTCCTGTCTGAAACCTAAAATCTTTGGACTGATGGTAGTCTGCCTTACATTTAAGTATAATTTCATAACCTTGGTTACAGTTGGTGTCAAACGTGACAATTGGTCTTGAACCTACACTAAGTCTTATGCTTTGAGTTTTGTTCAAGGGCTGTTAAAGGTGACTAAAGAATATATTTTAACTTGCATCACACATTGGTTTAGCGGATGCTTTTGTCCAAAGTGACTTACAAATAAAAACAATAGCTAAAAATGAACAGTATAAACAGTTTTGAAATATTGGTAGGACTACATAAAGGAAAATAACACGTCAATGCAATATCAATGATTAATAGCCTAATGAAAATAAATACCGTAATACACAAACCATAACTTGGCATACACTTAAGTGGTTCTTGTCTAGACTCCTTGAAAGACCCAAAACTCTCATTCCACCACTGAGGAAGAGTTGAATTTGACCTAGCGTTTATGGCAACAGATGCTCCTCAGAAGACCACAGTGGGGAGTTGGGGACAATTGAAATAGCAGGGAGCAGATCCAGTAAGTGTCTTATAGCCCAAGGTGAGATTTAAATTTGATTCTGGCCATTATAGGGAGCCAATGAAGAGTAACTACGAGGAGTTACATGTGATTTAGGAGGTTTAATCAACTATTCAAATGCAAGTTGTGAATTAGGGTTTTATTAAGTTTTTTGTTCATGTACTAGATTGAGTTCATTCAGCTACACAAACAACTAATAAAACAAATGGACTAAAATGACAGCATGCCTTAACATTTCAGTGAACTATAAGAATCAACTTTTGATGTAAGAACCCACAATGTCACCCCACAGAAGATGCAATGCAGTTCCAGAGTACACATGGCCAATCTGACAAAAGCAATTTGTCTGTACATGAACACTAAATCTTTGACCTAGTTTAGGGAAATAGAAGCATATTAAAGTTAGCAATTGTTAAGGTAACATTTGAAAAAGTATTACAAATAATAACGGCACATAAAATCTGGCTTCTTTCAAATGAAGACGACTGAGATTCTCTCAGACTAATTGTTAATACAGATTGTATCATCAAAGTTCACATTTTAATTTGGATAGGAAAAGCGATTTAAGACAACACCAGCACATACCAAACAAGAAAGCTGTTTCACAGGAAATTAAGTATAAAAATGGATTAGATTCATATAATCCAATGCTTTGACTCGACAGTACCCAGACACTAATCCCACCTCTGACAAAAGTACAATGTAATCTCACTCAAGAATCATGAACCTTAATAATTCCATCATAAATAATTAATCTCAATTTAATCCAGCTCTGAAGAGGAAAAAAATATGAACCACAAATAAATACATCCTGAAGGTGACAGACCAAAAGCTGTTCCACCATGGGTGACAAAAAAAAAAAAAAAATCCTACAGTGCCCCACAGTACATATAGTAACCATAATTGCTGGGTGTACCCTACAGCGTAGTTTCCCCACAGTGCATGGTTAAAAAGGAAAGGTCAGTCATCCAGGTATTAAAATCCAGCTGTTGTGTCCAGTGCAGCAAAAGCTCAAAAGGGGGAAGCAGATGAAGAGCAAGATGGTTGACGGGAGCAGCTGTGACACCCTCCAAAACATTCATCTAGAGTCTGCTTAACGTCAGTCTCTTAGGTGGTACATCCCTTCCTCCCGCTGCAGGGGGCTGTGTTTGTATGAGTGGGAGTGTGTGTGTGTGTGTGAGTGTGAGTGAGTGGAGCGGGCGGGGGTAAGGGGGGGTGCCATGAGAGGTCAGGTTAGACGCCAGTGGGTGCCAGGCGGCTGATGAAGGCGATGCTGTTGAGGCACATCCGTCTGAAGAAGGCAGGGCAGGTGGGCTTCATGATGAAGTGCTCCAGAAGCATGCGCAGCTCCGTGAACAAGGTGCTGGGGATAGAGGAGGAGAGGAGTTAGGCATCAGTAAGCGGGGGCACATGAAATCACTCGCTAAATCTGACTGCAAATTACTTCGCAAATGACATTCGTATTGTGCCTGATACAATTTCTACTATATGTTGTACTTACAGTGGTATTACATAGAATAAATAGATCTGCCTTGCGCAACAGCATAAAACATAGCCAACTTGCCAAGCTGTTGCCAAATTCTTATATGACTGGGGTTTCCAACTCAGGCTTTTCAATATGTATTATTTTGCTCTGACTGCTCAGGCACAATAATACATGCCTTCCTAAATATGGTATTATATGGAATATGTGCAGTATGGAAATCATGAGGCTAGCTAGCTTACAAGCCCATATGGCAAAAAACCTACACAGTGTTCTTTTAACTTTGCTAAAACATGGAGGTGTGGGGGACAAAACCACTAATTAGGAATACCTACCGGCAGTATGGGTTCCGTCTGGAAGAATACCGGAGTGTCAGAAATCGGTAGTATATGAATGGCTGCAGAATGCTTCCCTGTCCACTGTAGAAAGAGAAAAATCAATCACTTGTGTACACTACTTGTGTACTTTGGGTAAAGCCTGCAATTAAATCTTAAAAAGCAAAACTGAAACTACCATTGGTTATTCCCATGTCTGGTATTCAAGTAACCTCCTATTGGGTGATAGACAGCCACTCAAAACATATTGAGCTTACTTATAGCTGCCAGCTTTTGAGAGGTTATAATGTAGAAGTGCAAACTATTCATTACACTCTTCATATAGCCAAGCTTGCCATACCTGAAAAGCATGAAGACCGTTGCGGGCATGAGGAAGATCTCATTGCAGGCGATGAACTTCAGAATGTTCTGCTGATTAGCAGTAAGCTTATTGAGGAAATTCCTCACAAACATGAGGCTGTTGGGTCCCACTGCCTACAGAGTGCAAGATAGGAACATAGTGTAAGTGATTATTCATGAATATAGCTCATTTATAAGCAGTCTCATAATATGCCAGAAAAAGTTGAAGTAAAAGCTTACATTATTCAGATGGACTACCTGATAGGATTTTGACTAGACAACATTGTTTTGAGGAAAAGTGGAGATTCCAACTTTGACTTTAACTCCGATGGCAATAAAGAAGACTGTTGCCATTCTCTTATACCTACACCCACTGTATGTATGGCCCGTCGATTAGCATTTCATTAACGGGCAGGAGAGGTTTACCACAAGGCTGAGGAACTGGTACTCACATCAAGGACCTTTGTAGTGTAAGTAGTAGCATGGAGCAAGGAGAAGAGGAAGATGGGGAATATGCTCACTGTTGATAGGGGTTAAGGAATGTTCAAGTTTTCAAAACAAACCAGGGGACATCAGTGGGGTATACTACGAAGCAATTTGAACATAGCCAGGCTATCTAGACATATCAAGGATTCACAAAGCCTTAACTGGGGCTATAAGTTAGGTGATACTACGAACACAGTTATGTGTATATTTGTCAAACTAGGCTTTCAGCTCAGATTTTGTGTGTGTTCTCGGTGTTCGGATGATGTTGGCCAATCGTGAAACGTGGAGACGCACAAGACCGCCTATAATAAAAACGATTACTTCCGCATTTAAGGACGACAGCCTAATCTAGGGTGTTCATTTTTAGTGACTAGCTTTCAACACCAATAAATCGGTGGTAATGACATGTTTTATGGTATGAACGTTCATATTAATGGAATATTCGCACGTGCAACGGTGAAATGCACCTGCGAGATCAAAAAAGTTTGGATAGGCGGAGCGTCGTCCCCTGTAACATACATGACAGAATCTTACATGTGATATAACTTTGTTTTTCCAAGATAATTGATTGGTCAGCAGCACGATTTGAGTTTTAACTTAGCACAAAACCTCCTCCCGACCAGGTTTGGTTGCCAGCATAAGATACCATGGTGATTTAGCGACGCTAAAAGAGAGCGACTTTCGTGTGACAGCTAACCCAGGCTTTGAGCGCAACATACCTCGCTAACCCACTAATCGAGGTTTAGTACATCCCGCAGTTCTAGAGCTCACATTGACTGCGTTTCCATGCACACCATATTCTGAATAAGGTCCATATTCTGGTTATGGCAATATTCAGAATAAGATGTTTCCTTGTGTAGAAGAATATTCCCATTTACATGTTAATCAGCAGATGCTGAATAAAACAGCCACTAGAAGTAGAGGTAGTATCGGTCATGACGTCTCAACGGTCTCTGTCTGAATTTCATTCATGACCGCAAAATAGGTGAATTTGGCCAGATTGCAGCTGCTATTGTTTTTGCATTTTAGCCTTGCATTAGGCCACTGTGAGGGGTTTTCCACAATTCTTCATCTGTCAGCAGTGCGTCCAAAACCTGTGTCTGAGTTTTATGATGCTTTCACCCAGCGATAAATTCCATCTTGACATTTAAACTTTCAGGTTTTAATACATAAATTGACCTCGTCTTCACTCTAAAAGTGCAAACTTTTTGCTACATTTTTCTGCCAAGTGTCAGGGCAACAACCAAGCTACCAAAATTCCTTGCACAAACGGAATGTAATATTCCAAAATGGGCATTTTCCAACTAATGTGTTTACATTCCACAATATTCCGGTTAAGGAAATGCTTAACAAGTCGATTAATGAATGCAGCGCAAACAAAAGTCAATGAACGCGAGACGAGAGTTGGCTACTCTCCTTTCGCGTTCATTGACTGTGGTTTGCGCTGCATTAGTTTATCAACTTGTTAAGCCTTTCCTTCGAGGCCGCACACACATGCATGCACACCAGCAGCAATTACAATTGCTAATGGCCCTCATTCGTTTCATCAATCAGCCCTGTACCCCCAATCTGGATTAGGTCTTTAAGGATACTGGTGATGGGGTAGGAGTTGACCAGGATGAGCGAATAGAGCAGGTAGTGGCAGCTGTCCTCCTGCAGGGCCTGGGCCAGGAAGGCTCGGCTCAGCTGGAAGCGAGGCAGTCTCTGGTGCAGCCGTAGGGCGCTGGTCAGCGCATTGGCCAACAGGGCACGCTGGTAGAAATTTGTGGCAGCATACGGACTACAGGGGGAGATAGTATAATGTGCATACATACACATAGTATTGTAGTCTTTTGATATGTAAGGCACTGCACACATCATCAACTTGTTGGCAGTTGTTGTGCAATCAGCTGTATGTCAATAACAATGAACAGATATTAATAATTCCAAAAACATACAAATGGAAACATCAATACAAAACACAGGGCTCGACATTAAAGGTTGCCTGGTTGCCCTTGGCTACTACATTGTTACAAGTGGCAACCAAAACCTCATGCCTGGTTGCCAAGCTGGAAACCACTTTTAAAAGGTTAACATTGAACCGTAAACAGCATGCCTGTATGAGTAAATAAGGTGAGCAGTGGTGAAAAAAGGCTGATAAAATCAAGCAGGTCCATTCACTCACCCCATGATAGGGAGAATAAACATGATAGAGCAGTACACTGTGAAGAGTCGAGACATCCACATTGCAGTTTCCAACTTGTTAGCCAACAGGAATTGCTGCAAAACACAGATGTATTCATTTATGTGTGAAGCTTATGTCAAAACAACCAGAAAGGGAGGAAGTTATGGGGAGGAATCAATCATTATTTGAACTTTAGCTTTATTACAACCAGTGTAAGAATTACAGACTTTATTGTGCAGCAGTCCACGTGAGAAGCAAAGTTATATATTTAGGGAAGTAATGTCAGTAACAATACATCAAGAGACAACACTCACAATGAGGCAGATAACGGGTCGGTTACTGTAATGCTTTATGATCACTGGCTAGTTGTAGTTCATAGCAACCACTTACCACTGGCCCTGCCTGAGGAGGGGGAGGAGGAGGAGGGGTTTGGTGCTCTGTGTCTGCCATCTTTCAAATCCGACGTTGACTCTGGTAAAAGTAGAAAACATGGTGCACTTTTGCAAATCTGTCTTGACCACTCCACTGAAGAGAAATGTGAAAAGGGTTAGCCTAACTAGTAGAAGCTACACCCCATGGAGTTCTGTACGGCCTATTACCAACCCTCCATTCAGTTTTGGAGAACAAGAGTCAATCTACTTCAAACCTGTCTATGTACAGTAGACGAATGGTTATCCTCCGATAACTGGTAGATGGGTAACGTTAATTATCATCAGCATGAGCCTTGCATTAGGTGATAAAAGGGTGACTAGAAAACTAACGTTAGTTAGCCAGTTGGCTGTCATAGTAACGTTAACGTTAGAATAAAAACGACAAGAGTAAGATCCCCAAATGCAAACTATTACAGAACATTTTCGAAAACCCTTCCTTAAAACAGTGCTTGTCTGAAACTTTCGAGTACTTTAGATGTGTTTCAAAAGGAACATTAAACATGTTTGTCGTTGAAAGTGTAATAAGCATAGTGGTAAACGGTATTGCTGGCTAACGTTAGCTAGTGGAAATGTTTAGCTTGTTCTGGCTAGCTTCTAATGTAAACGTCCAAGATAAAATAAAGACACAGAGTGCAAGAACACAAGAGATGGGTAAGACTCTGTGCCTATCCTGTGACAATTTCAGTTTTTTCAGAGAGTGGTTCTTATTGTCGTTAGATTATTCAGCTCTAATGTTAGCTACTTTTATCTAGAATGTTCTCCAAGTCAGCAAGCTAGCGGAAGAGAGCTAACGTGAGCAAGCATACTAGCTAGTCGCGATAGTTAGCCTTCTCGCTTGAAATGACCAGTGACAGAAAAAATACTTCGTGCTTTGACAACGGCAAAAAGAAATGGATTATGGCTCTTAAAATTACCTGCGATGACAGAAGATTCACTTGACACCAGAAATGTGTAACGGTAGTTCGATCAAACAAACAAATGGAGAGATTTCATTCAATGAAATGCTTGCTAGCAGGCTATGCTAGACTGTGGACTCCACCAATGTGTGCCGCAACCAACCTGGTCCTGCCCTGGTTCCGTTCCCATGAGCACCACTCGATCAGCTGACATTGGCTGTAAGATTATCGCGATATGTCATCACCTATGGTCATCACTCAGACTGCTGTTGGCTGCTTGGCCAGAGATGGCTTGTCCCATTTGTTTTGCTTTCGGCTGTAGCAAAAACAGAACTCTTTATTTAGAAGAGGTCCTGGGTAATATTTGTATGCACTTCATTTAGCGGAGAATATCTCAACTGTTATAGACTAATATGACCCCATTGAACAACGTGGGATGTGTGCCAAAATCTCTACCCGGGACGAAAGTCCTGAAAATGACCACAATAGGTGGCTTTATCACACTACAGGTGAATGGGACTTTTTTCCCCTTTATAGATATCCTCATACATTTCTACCAGTTTAATCTATTACACTTTGTCTTAAAATATATGCAAATGAGGCAATAGGCCTATCTCATTAAATATGCATAGGCTACACACACACACACACATACATACAAACACACACATACACACAGATATACACACTCACACACACACACACACACACACACACACACACACACACACACACACACATATATATATATATATATATATATATATATATATATATATATATATATATATATATATATATATACACACACACACATATATATATATATATATATATATATATATATATATATATACGCACACACACACACACACACAATATGCACACTAACTCTCACACCCCATGCAGATACACACACACAGACCATATACACTAACTCTCACAACTACATGCAGACACACACGCACGCACAGACATACACATTCAGGGTTCTATTTTAACGAGCCGAAGCTCCTGGTAAATAAACAATGTTTACATATTTTTCATATTTATTATTACCAATGGTCTCAGTGTTCATATCAGTTTGAAAAGTCCTGTCAGAATACCTTTATTTTAACAAAAAAGCAATTTGAGCAACCTTTAATTGAGTATACGCATATTATCCCATATATTATAAAACTCACTTTTTCATCTACTTTTCTATATTTAAAAAAAAAAAAATAATTATTGATTACTTCAAAGGGTTGCTAATAACACATGATTTGCATATTTGCATGCCTGGGAAAAATTTGGGCTTAAATGGGTTAAGACTTCAACACCAACTAAATGGCCACAAGATGGCGCCAAAAAGCAATAGTTTGTGAGCCACTACTGCACTCCATTCTCGCAACGAGGAGAAGAGATTGGTAGGCCTAGTGTCCATGTCGAAATGTGTTTTTATCTGTTAGGATTTTATGACGAAAAACTCTTGCATTCATGTTCCTAAAATGTTTACCTGCCTCTAAGCAACAATTGGATAGCTGGTTTACTTTACACAGCATTTTGGCCTATCCACAATTGATCTCTTTTGTAGTGTTAGTCCACATGTTACAACAAACAGAATATCCCTAAATCAAATACAACTTAATATAAACCTTTCCATAAACTCGTATTAGGCTAGAAAACAATGTCTCAATGGCTCGGCTTTGGATAAGACATGGATGATTTGACTGCAATCAACACTAGAGTGCGCACTTCCCTTGGATTTTTTTTATTTATTTTTTTGCAAGGAACAGTGGAGCGTAATTAATTTAGCCTACTTATGTATAATATTTGATCACAGCATATTTTGAAATCATCTGCTATACAGTGACGGTAAATGCATATTGTTTAAGTTGATCGACACGAAGGTCATAAAAGGATGGAACAGTTTCAACGTCGCTCGAAAATATAGCCAATGTAAGCGACGTAAAATCTAATTATTTCTTTGCAAAACCTAATTAGGCATTAAAAAAGGTTAGCGCCAGCGCCTGAAACCGTTTTTGTTTAATAATCCCATTACTGACTGCTCATCATGTATAAAATGGTGCAGAGGGACACAAAGTTTCCACTTCTAAAAGTGAATCTCCGAGAAATAGCCGAGGCAAAAACTCACTGGCAGGATAAGAGGGGATTTGAGGAGGGAAAAGTCACCAGTATCCGACTGTAAGTACGCAAAGCCTATGATGCAGCCTGTTTACATGGGTTACGCTTTTCTTCTCTTTAGCGCTTGATAAGGCACAGTGTCAACTTCTAGATAAAAAGAATGAAATGATCTTATCGGATATATTGCTGTAAATAAAACCACTACTAGAAATGTACATTGATGTAAGACGGTTAACATAGGCAACACTTCTTTTTCAGGCAGTGGAATTGCTGTGCGTAATTTCTTTCTCCTAGGGAAATGCGCATTAACCCGTCGCCAAAACTTGAGCGCAGTGCATCGACATTCCTTTAGAACTTAGCAAGCTATTTTAAAATTACAGCAGTGTTGTTTCTAGGACTCAGTCAGTGCTAAGAGTAGTCGCTCATTTAGCAATATGGACTTGAATAAAGTCGTTCTACAACCGGTAGCCTAGCCTGCCATATTTTATGTTACACAGAGTTACTTCACAGTTTTCTGTACGTTTTTTATTTCGTAAAAGTAAACAATAAAATAAGAATATTCTTTTTAAAGGTTTTTTATCCTCCACTTTCTTCACCCTTTACCCAGTCACTTAAAAACGCATCCATCAGCGTGCGCCATGCGTTTTCTGGGGAATTTGCCCACCAAACAAAGAGGAACGACTGACATTCTAAAGTCAAAGAGTCTTTAAGTAGAAATCAAAGGCTATCTTCAATATGACTCCGGTTGTTATCGGAAAAGAGAACTTTCTTCTCGCAGCAGCTGTATCGTGGCCAGAATAAAGAATTTAAACAAACAGGGTGTGGAATGGGCCGAAACAAACGAAAATCGGGGACAAGCTAGAATGATGCATCAAAAGGGCAGAAAGGGATACGGTGAATCGATTCCCTGCAGAATTCCTTTCAGGCTGTTTGTCAAAGAAACACAGGCTAAACAACAAAAGTACAGGCTATAAAGAGCCTTTTGGGCTTTGCTCTGTTTAGACTCAAACAGCTCGCGAATAAATAAAGTGCACGCTTCAGACCCGGGTTAAAACGGCTGATTAAGCGCCGAATTTAGTGCTAAAATAAGGCGAATATAATTATCTAACGGAGATGTATCAAGGGTAATAGGATAAAATATAAATAAAAAAAATAAACTGCCTAACTGTATATAGGCTAAGTTGTGTCAAAACGAAAAACTTGTTTTTTTTTGTGTGTGTGTTTTTTTTTTTTTTTTATCAACATGCGCACTCAAATACGAAAAGTAGCCTAATAGCCTACAAGCAAATATTGCTTTAGTCTTTTAAGTCGTAGGCTGCTGGTGTCAATGCATCAGTTCGCTCTCTTAAAAGTCACCACAAATCGCCTAGGCGTTCCTTACATGAATGTCTGACAGGGGCTTTTGTCATTGATAGCAACATCGCAAAAGGCAATTGAGATATTGGGTTTAATGAACCGTATTAAGTCTCTTTTCCATTGCACATCGTTAAGAAAATGTAACTTTCTCTATCTTTCAACTGTAAATATTTTATTTGAGCCAATGTATTATTAGTAGCCTATTATTATTATTAATAGGCCTGAAATGATAGTAACAATACTACTACTACTACTACTACTACTACTACTACTAATAATAATAATAATAATAATAAAGGCCTTGATTATAACTCAACCATGCAGTTTCTGTAAGGGCTAAAATCAGAATCAATTTGCATTTCCACTGGGCTTAAATCAAGACAATTGCAATATAATTAAGCCAAATTAAGCAAATAAGGACATTAATTATTGACCATCGAAGCCCAAAAGGAAAATGCCGTTTAAAAAAAGACATCAGAAGTGTCCCGCAGAGAGGTTAATGTCAAGATCACACTAGTATCATTATTGCTTTATCAAACATAATCACAAAACGGATTAATCAAACACAAGTGGCTTGAGAGCGCACATCGTTGGAGTTTAATGGATGGTTTTGCAATTGGGTGATATTATTTCCCGTCATTTTCTGAAAACAAATTGAACATTTATTGCATATATATTAAAAATTATACTCTCATCGCGCAAAGATGATGTCTCTGTTATTGAGGCGCTCCAAAGGTGAGGTCTCAGCGGATCAATTCCTCTGTCTTGTTACTCCCGCCGGAGAATGTTTTCAAATGCTTTAGAACCACGAAATTGATTCAGAAAAGAATTCATAACCCGTGATATGAGAGACATTTTGTATCCCACTCGTTTTTGCCCATGCGTGCAGTCGAAGTTTGCAGGCCTGCACAGTGTTCTGCTGTGGCCTAGCCTAGTACCAGGCTCTGTTCTTGTTTGGCATGAAGGCAACGCCATAGCCTTATGGCTTGCTTCATAAACACAACCATTAAGAAGTCACAAAGCTTTTATTGTGAATTTGATCTGAAAATAGAGCAGACTCCGGGCGGCCGGGCACAGAGGACTGGCCTTTGTCTCCTCATGCAGAGATGAATGACCAGTGTCACGCAGATGATTAGTTTGCACTATTAAATTGTCAAAAAGGAAGGATTTCCCTAATAATGCGTTTCTATAAGGAATTATGGAATTGTGTGGTTGGACTGGCTTTGGCTCGGGAGCTAACAAAGGTTAGTAGCCTAATGGCTGTTGGGAAATTGCTGAGAATATGGTGAAGGTCAAACGAAGTTCTCAGACACTGTTTAGGACACAGTCAGCGATTAAATGGATTAATTTTTGTCTGCGCATTTCAATTTGACGACGGAGAAATTATATATAAATGCTGATACAAATAAGCATTTATCTGTCAAATCAGTTATTTGCTAATTTTGTCATTGCATATGATGTTGCACGACTTCTGAAAACCTTATATTTAGGCCTATCCTATTTTAGGTTAAAAATTGTTCTTTATTTATCTTAGATCGGTTGGATCTTGTTGGGTAGGCTATATGGCCAGTAAAACCTACCATACAAAATAACCACCTTTGTGTACTGATTATGTGGCCTGAAGGGATCCCCTTGCAGAACGCACAAACAGTGGTAACTTTTTGTGTTAAATGTTAACAACTTGGACCTATCCTTTCTGTCGCCAACAACAAATCAGTGTTGACTCGAACACTCGGTCCCTTTGTGTCCATTGTGCTGCTGCCCTCACTTGAAGATTTATGTATTTTTGATATTAAATTCCCTCTGTCATCAAGACTGCTCTCTTGTTGACTTTTCTTGACCCGCCGACCCGTTCACCAAACTTTCCCATATTTAACGCGGGACGTTGCCCCCACTCTTTGAGGCCTGGCTTTTGCGATTCGCTGGGCATTGTTGGCATGTGCTGTTTGCTCTGTTCTTGAACTTCAGTGCGCCTCACAGGCGAAGCAGCCGTGTCCCCATCCTGTACTTTGAACTCTGGATCTTCCTTCAAATAAATGCCTTGTCCCTACAAGTCTCCCCCTGGCTTCCCAGCTTGCTAATTAGTTAAACAAACGCTTATACTAATGATTCCCTGGTCGGGCGGGCCGCGGCAGGTTTTGTTCGACTGAGCTGCCGCTGGCCAGGACTTTGCTTGTCCTGCTGGAAACTTGGCCTCTCTGACCTAAGCTATCTGGGAGTTGTAAGATCGGGTGGACAGCGCTGTCCGGAGTCCATCCCCCACCAGGCCAAAGGCCAGCATCGAGACGCCTCGGAATGCCACCTCCAGCTGCTTAGGTTGACATCCGCGACAAAGGCCCAGTGCGCCATGAGGCCGAATGTTTGTCCATACACTCACTTTTTGGCATTGTGTTAAATACTGTTTATGTCACAAATCTTAAAAATACGACGAACCATTGCAAAGTGACGTGCAGATACGGTTCCGTGGATCACAACATCATGCGCCAAAGAAGTTTGTTGCCTCCTTGGCGCTCAGACTTGTGCCTGAGCAATGCCCGTGAGAGAGCTCCGAGGAGGTCTCGACAGAAATGGATACTAATTGCTGGGACTGTACACTGCTGCTCTCCAAAGAGCCCCGGGCCATCGAAGGACCTGCTTGTCAGCGACTAATTGACAAGGGCTTGTCTGTTTTTGGAGCAGCTGGTCCTAAGCACTGGCGCACAAACGCAATCTTGACACGGCCCCTCTTCGCCCGGGGGACTTTGTGGGGAAACGCAGTTAAAATAGAGGAAGATTTATTAAAACTCCCTTTGGGTGAGGCGACATTAAGTAAGATATTTCCGATAGTGGCCCTCCCCCTCTCTCGTTATTAATAATGGATTGCCTTAATTTGGGACAATTTAGCAGGTGACATTTCTTTCGACATTATGGAGCACAATAAATAAGACTTAACAAGCTGCGGGCTGTTAGCCCATCAAAACAAATCGGAAGCGAGTTTTTCTGCTCCTGCATTAGGGCTGCATCGGTGGATTTCATGATGTTTAGACATTATTAGCAATTCAGGGTAACTCCGTTGAGACACTGGTGCGTTCTTATGAGCTATCTCACTCGGTGGGTCTCCACCGATTCCATGACAGTGCTCAGCATTTTAAACAGACGCATAAAACCTCAAACTCTCCTATCCATCCGTTTAATAAATGGGCCATTCTTGCATTCACACCAGGCCTAGGCTATATTGGCCACATGATTTTCAATGCGTCCGGTGGGACTGAGCAGGTATTGTATTCCACTGAAATGGAGAAAAGTTTCTCCAACTTTCCCACTGCCCGCACAAATGAAAGAAATCCTGGAGCCTTTCTATCCCCTTTACACTGAAATCGCGACTTTTTTCGTGTATTCTCACGAAGCTCCCCCCTTATGTCACAGCAACAATGACAACACTGAAGCACCCCGTAGGAGCAACTCAGTTGGAGATCTCACGGATTGTTTTAGACATCTTTAGATTTCATCAATCAAAATGACTGCAGTTTTCCATAAAAATGCTGAATTTAGGAGCAGGACTGGGGGAACTAGGTAGAAAATGCGACGCTGTCTCGATAGATGATAAATGGCCATCCTTTGATTGAACAAACAGAGAAATACGTGACCAAAACAGTCCTCATCTTTTTAGGAACGACTTCATGGTGATTTACGTGTGTACCATGTTGGCCACACATTGCGCCAAATATGTTCTGACAAGATTATTACCTTCCTGGAATGGCAATAGAAAAGTTAAGTCATCTGAGGTACAGTGGTTTTGCATAGGCTATTATTGATTGTTTATGAGTGTGAAGCCATTTTAGGAAAATACAGGCATGGCATCTAGGGAATACATTAAAGGAACTTTAATATGCACCAACGCAACATCCATATATTGAGGTCTGTACCCAAAAGTTTACACAGGGCACTTTAAATTGATGTCCACTAAACAACTCTTTGCGAATAAGTAAATACAGGGATGGTCTAGCCAACAGTTACTGACTTTGCTCAGTCGAAGGCCAAACTTGCAGATCTTTTCAGCATAGTTGCTCTTTACCAAATTGTTCATTCGAATAAAAAAACAAACAAACACACAAACAAAATCCAATTAGGATGGCCTCTGGCCACGGTGCAAGGGCACAGAAGCAGAACATCTCTTGATGCCTGAATAGTTTGACCAGTGGGAGTGATGTCCAACACATAATGGCCATTACACTGGAGCCTAAGCATGCATAAGTAGCATTTGTGTGACACGATCTATTAAAACGGTCAGACTCACTGTAGATTACAAGTTGTCTGTGTTACCTGATTTCTGTACTAATAAAGTTTTTTTGTTTGTTTGAGAGAGAGGCAGAAAGACAGAGAGAGAGAGAGAAAGATAGTCTGGTGGTGGACTGGGGAGAGTGAGGGAACCTGAGGGATTCTGAATCTGATTTAACTGCATGTGACAGGTGAAAAAAAACAGCATTTTTTTTAAAACGCAAACCTACAAGAACAATAACATGGCTTATCACACTCAAGCCACTTCAGAAGATCAGAACATTATCAAGGTTATCTTGATTATTGTTGTTAAGTGTGTTTAGGTCTGATGTAATAACATCTTCCAGAAACATTTAGATGATCCTGATTGGGCCATTGTTGTGATCTTCTGATAAGGCAGGCCTATCTGCCATGTGAAATAGACGGTAGGCTACATCACCATTAAGCATGGTGCATCCACCTGGTGCATTCATTGCATTCAGCTTCTTTATGTCTTATTCATCGTCTGTTCATAGTCCTGTATCTTCTGTGTTTTCACATGCAGTCTTTTGTCATTTATTTGGCTGCATCAGCAGCAGCTACAGCATTGCAGTTTTTGTAGCACTTGTCTTTGAGCAACCGATGTGATGATTCATATCATAGACTGCTGTAATCAGACATGTACAGAAATGTACTCTGAAATGAAAATGCAAATACAAAAAGATAAATGCAAAAAAAAAACACTCTCTTTGACCATTGCTGCAGATTTTTCTATCGCACACATATTGTGGACATACAGTACAGTGGCATAATAACAGGCTGGCAGCAGGATGTGGTTGATAGAGCCTAGAGAAGCGTCTGAGGTTAGAATGGGGCTTGTCGTCTTGAAAAATTGTTTAATTTCAGCGCTGGGTTGCAGTAGGGTGCGGTATTTCCTGCGGTGAGCAGCACATGGGCTGCTAATAGAGATCTAATTGATGGGTGAAGTCGCGTTTCCGTGCACCCTGCTCTTATTGCGCTCGGGCGTCTGCTGTAGAATAGAAGGATAATCGGATTGTGCAATTCCACAAGGAGCCGAGTGTGAGCTTACGGCAAGAGGAAGAAAATCGTTATTAAAAAAGTTAAGTGCAGGGAGAAGAATTCGACACACCGTGGAGGCAGGATGGAAAAGGGGAAAGTGATATCATCGACAGATTTGATGAGACTGGTTCCCCTCTCAGCATGGTTTATTTTTAACCCTCAGAGTCTAGAAAATTACTCATACATGACGTGAATGATAACAACAACAGCAGTAAAAGTAATATTTACAGCAATATTTACAACATAACATTTGCAATAATATTTTTTTCTCTTTCTTTTTCTTCTCCTTACTATTATTACTGTTATTATTATTGTGTGTCTTTTTTGTTGTTGTCTTGATAGTTTTATTCATTTGTTCCATTTTACATCCCGAATGATCATTACAATTAATGTGAACACACCAGAACTGTATACATTGCATTCATTTTCATGTGTAACTTTTTAGCAATGTCTGGAAGAGCTTTCGGATGAAGTTGAACACAGTAATTTACAGTAAACTAAAACACCACTTTCTCTCTGTCCCTCCATGCTCTCTCTCTCTCTCTCTCTCTCTCTCTCTCTCTCTCTCCCCTCCTATAGAGCTTCCTGGAAGGGTGCTTGGAGGCCTGTCTGTGCGTGGCTAGTGGCTCTGGAGACAGATGATTGATGAGGGAAGGGGGCAAGGCCGAGCGGCAGCCGCATAAAGCCCCATAGACGTCTCAATAAAGCCCGGCTAGTCAGGGGACCGGCCTCGCTCAAAAGGAGCCGCGGCCAGTAGATTGAGGCCAGGAGTGGAGAGGAAGGTGCTCTGTTGTTCCGTAATCCAGTTAGCCATTGAGCCACCAGCCGTCTGAGACCGGGATGAGTGCTGCGAGGATGGAGAGATGGATGTGTGCAGAGGAGAAGAGGAGAACAGCGCGCGACAGGGGACCTGCAAAGGGGCAAAGAAGAGAGGGATACAGAGAGAGAGAGGGAGAGAGAGGCAGACACACTGTCAGGCCAGCTGATAAAGAGAGACTTTCTCTATTTGTCTCTCACATGGGAGAGTACTGCAGCAGGCATCCGTAACAATATGAAAAGAGTCTCACACACACACATGCACACACACGCACACACTCACTCTCTCTCTCTCTCTCTCTCTCTCTCTCTCTCACACACACACATACACACACTCTCTGTCTCTCTCTCACTCTTTCTCTCAAACATACACACACTCTCTCTCTTTCACACACACACACACACACACACACACACACACACACACACACTTGCACAAACGCACTCAGGCACACACAAAAACCTCTTTCTCTGCCAAGGCCATAAAAACATTACTGACTTTGGGATTGAATTGGCCTGGTATTGTTGCGCAGTTGACAAATAGACAGTCATAAATGAATTCGAATGAATGTGATTCTCTAAGAAAATTCACATAATCCTCTTTATTTACGAGAGACCTGTCCAGAGGAGGGATTGTAAACAAGCACTAAGTGTCAGTATGGAGAAGGATAATTGATCAATGATTATTTTCTCTTCAGTGGGCTTTGTGTGATGCCCAAAATGCATTTAGTTTTTCTCGGAAACAAAAATGGCTTCACAGTGAATTCCAACCTTCACATGAATCTTGCCGATTTGTGCAGAACAATCTGCCCCAGTGGCACAGTGACTGTATATTCTACTGAGATTAATATATGTTTGTGAAACAACACTTTGCTGTTCATTTGGATGGAATGGATGGCTAATCAGACATAAATGTGGAACAGAAAGCATTTCCTCTCATTTGGTCACATCAGGAGCAGAATAGGTCTCTCCATCTCCTAGCGGTCCACCCACTGCATCACCGGACCAAAGTGCTTTTTCTGACCTCATATCAACCGGCACATCCTGCCAACACCAAACCCAACCACAAACTGCAAACAACAACAAATAAGAACAGTAGCAACAAACAAAAAAAAACAAACAAAACCTCAACAGCAATGACAAAGAAAAGGAGTAACAGGAAGTGGTGTGGTGTGCGGAGTCCACTTGGTCGGCAGGGCCACCAGCCGCTGGACTCATAACTCCTCCACTGCGCTGGCAGTCCGACTAACCGCTCCCACGCCGACCAGCACAGCGTCTCCTCAAAAGCCCAATTAGCCAGCAATCATCTCCTGCCAGGCCCTCCTTTCACTGGGCCGAGTGCGGGGACAAGGTGTCCTGCAGGAGTGCCTTGTCCCTGGGGGCAGGCGGACGAGAGTGATGGAGGGGTGATGGCGAGCAGGAGGCTGTGGCCCCTGTGGCCTGGAGGGAGGGGAGGGGGGGGGGGGGGGGGGTGGATGGCCGCTGTCTGCCCTCGGAGTCTCACCCCAGCAGGTCGGTCTGGCCCAGCGGAGGACAGAGGCCCAGCTCTCCTCTACGCCTGTGTTCAGTGTGACTGGACCTGCTGGGTTGGAATGTGTGTGTGTGTGTGTGTGTGTGTGTGTGTGTGTGTGTATGTGTGGGACAGGGTTGTGTGTTGGGGTGGGGGGTTGGACATTTTCAGCTGAAAGGGCGCCCTGTCAAAGTGTCAAAATGACGATGGTATGCCACTGCTGCCTGGGAGGACCTACAGTGGCAATGTGAATAGAGAAGCAATATACTGCTGGCTCATTTGTTTACCATTTCAACAAAAACAAACACTGGAAAAATGTTTCTGTGCCAATAGGAAAATAATAGCACTTATAAATCTGCAATTAACTCCAGTTGTCTTCGTTTGTAATAATGCAAAAGTTGAAATATTGATGAGTACAGTATGCTGTTCCATACAGTATGTTGTATATTGATGAGTACAGTATGTTGTTCCATATGTACTGTGGGAAAATGTTTGAAAGTGCCTTTGAAAGACTTTGCAATAAAAACTGTGCAGCTCACTGCTGTCTCGGTGAGATTTTCTTCATAATTAGATATTGTTTGTCAGAGACTGAATTTCAGTCTGTTGAGGTGGCAACAAGACGAGGAAAACAGAACAATTGAAAGTGTCTGAGTTCATCTGCGGTTAGTGCAGGGAGGGTGGGCTTGCATGGAACCACAGGGTCTCCTTAATTCAATTCCTCCTCAGATTTTAATTTTGTAATTGAGGCAATTATTTAGCCATAGGACTCCATTTCACCTGTTTCTTAGATCTGAGACTGTCACTCCCTCTAACATGTTGAAAGAGTAAGTGAGATAATGTGGTATCATTGTCGTAGTTACCCACATGTTGCAAATAATAGTGGATGGAGCATCTGCCAATTGATTTCATAAAAATGTCGATGCAATGTAGAGAGGGATGAAGTGGTGTTTGAGCGATAATGTTGTTGCGCCACAAAATTCTGCAAATGCTTAAGAGCATTACAATCTAATTGAGAAAATGCTCTCAAATGTCCTAACCAATCATATGTTTCTCTATTCTACTGAATTACATGTGAGGTGGGCTAATGGCTAAGATATGTGAAATTCTCTATAATAAACTACAGTGAAAGCAGTTTCTATATTTTATTGCAAACTGTTGATTAGACCAATGTAAATATAAACACAACAACATGATAACAAAACATGTTTTTCTGTGTTCTCTGTTAATTAATGGTCAACAGTACTCCCATTAATTGAAAAGCACATGTAAAGCCCACTGTGTTTACATGTATGTTTGGTAAAGCAAAACGTATGATAGTGTTTCTCAAAAAGGCTTTATATCATATCAAAGCCAATACATCTCAAAAATCAGAAAATTCATGCTTATATTATTCATACTGAAATTATGAGAAACTTTATTAGTGTCCTTTTGTGATTTGCATGCATTTATATTTTTGATTAGTATTTGACCAGCGCTTATATTAGAATTGTCTATAGTCTTCTGCATCAATATATCTGTATTCACCTGTAATCAATGAGTATAGTAGAAACTGAAATTAATATTAATTCATCCATACACAAGCACTTAGGGTTTAGTCGGTCCTAGTAAAAAAGATACAATGCAAGAGGTTTAGAAATAATCACTATGAAAAGTAAACACACTTATAATTCTTTTAAATACAGTGCAAGCTTGCAGCATTTGAACATAATTGGGAAAATTGTCTCTTAATGTGACCTTTTTTCTAAATCTGTTAGCCACTATTCCTTTTATAAGCACAATTCTACTTCAAGGTGAGGTTATTAGTTTTTTGTTGAAACATGAAAATGCCTCTTAAATTCTTTTGATGATATAACTCTAAATTCATGATAAATAATAAGAAGTAGTAACAAGTAACTGTAACACTTTATAATAAGGTGCATAAATAGCAAACTAGTCATTACGTAACCCTTTGTTAATATTTGTAAATTGTTACTAAAATATCTATGACATAAGTTAATAGTTACACCAGAGTTACTGGTGTAAGAAATGCAATGAAATTGTGTTTGTAAAGAGTAAAGTGCATATTGGACATTGGGGAGGGATTATTGAGGGATTGAAGAGGTGGGTTGTGGCTTAGGCTGTGTAGAGATTGTGTGTGAGTGTTGGCTGTTTGGATTGTGGTGGCAATAAAGACAGAAAACTATTAACTTGTGCCAAATAGATATTTTAGTAACAATTTACAAATGTTAACAAAGGGTTAGGTAATGACTAGTTTGTTATTTATTATGGCACCTTATTATAAAGTGTTACCCAAGTAACAAGTTATTCCATCCCTAATATTATGAATTTCCATCTTTACACATTTGGTTCTCTGGCTTAGTGTATGTCTTGTGGATGTGTATGTCTTGGTTCTCTGGCTTAGTGTATGTCTTGGTTCTCTGGCTTAGTGTATGCCTTATGTATGTGTATGTCTATGCCCTCTACATCATCACGAACATGATTAATGACACAACTCAAATAAAGTATCAACATGTGAAAAGGACACAGGAATAATCATCAGATATGTCATTATCTTAAGCTTTGGATGCACACAACAAAAACTACTGTCTTCACCTAATATAATTAATAACCTTAATTATATTCATATATGCAAACATATATTCACATATGCAAACATTCCACTGTCAATACCTTTAATACATACGCAAACAAAACCACTGTCTTTACCTTTAATATTCACGTACGCAAACATTCCTTAAAAACCACTGTCTTTACCTTTAATATTCATGTATGCAAAAACTACTGTCTTTACCTTTAATATTCACGTACGCAAACATTCCTTAAAAACCACTGTCTTTACCTTTAATATTCACGTATGCAAAAACCACTGTCTTTACCTTTAATATTCACGTACGCAAACATTCCTTAAAAAACACTGTCTTTACCTTTAATATTCACGTATGCAAAAACCACTGTCTTTACCTTTAATATTCACGTATGCAAAAACCACTGTCTTTACCTTTAATATTTACGTACGCAAACATTCCACAAATTGAGTGATGCGCAT
>NW_027468657.1:14166820-14209320 GCF_046254945.1 Alosa pseudoharengus
ACACCATCCTAAAATGTGTGTATGTATTCATAATTCCTATTTTTTGGATACTTGCATTATTTTCTAAGACCTCCTCAATAATGACTCAACTACAATATATCACTCTTAACACCATCAGGGACCTTAAAAAAAAAAAAAAACACTCATTATTATTACTAATGTGTATAGACTTATGCTGAGGGACAAGGATATAAGCAAAATTAAATGCTTGTATTTTCCTTTTACATTCCCCGAACATAACAGTTCACACTTGTGCCAGAGTGCTGTACGTATACGTCAGTAGCATGCATCAGCATACATGCATGTGCATCTGACCAATATTGCATCTAAATTGCATAACTCTTTGGTTACAGTGGTTTGTTTATTATTGCTTCAATAGCAAAAGACAGAGAGAGAGAGGGAGAAAGCAACAGAGAGAAAGAGAGAGAGAGAGAGGAAGAGAGAGAGAGAGGAAGAGGGAGAGAGAGAATGAGAGAGAGAGAGAAATGAGGAGCTTTAAAACTTGCTGTGCGATTGGGTTTGGTCCCTCTGCCTCACCTCAGGCCAGGGTCTGGAAATAGATATGTCAGAGTATGGCTTTGGCCCCACCTATATTCAGAAAAACCATTTGCTTTTATCACATTAGGTTTTATTGCTGCTCACAGGTTTGCCCCGGCTTCACTGCAATCCAATATTTCACCTCAGGGCCATCCACTCTCTCTCCCTTTCTCTCTCTCTCTCTCTCTCTCTCTTCAATGGAGGAAGCTGGACATACACCAAGTCCAGGATTTGTTCAAAAAGCGCCGCACTTCTCCAACGTCGACCAATCTATATTAAATGAATTTTGAAGACATAATAAATGCAGCAGGCAAGTACAGGGAGGAAAGGATTGGTTTGTAATCTACCATAAGTAATGTTAATTGGTTCGGGTGCTTGAGGTATCATTGCTTTCATCTCATCACTCTGTTTGGTCTGAACGTTTATTCCTGATCCAAACCACCTTGTGTTTTCACATCAGCAAGACGTGTAGGCCTACAACCTAAAGTTGTAGCCTCTATTAAAGTATGTTCAATGTTCAGACTTATTTAGTCAGTCCTGCTAATCCCCAGTAGCCGAATATTTATTGTGATAAACAAAATCTGTAAAAACTAAAACTAATCAAAGCTGGTTGTTATCATTCTTAATAATTATATCAACACCATCATCATTGCCATTGCCATCATCATAATCATCATCATCCCAGTAGAGCATTTTAGACATTTCACATGTCGCCTATTAGCCTTGATTGGAAGTGTCCCCATGGAAACACAACACACTCTAGTGTTTACCAAAAAACAACAAAAAATTACACAAATTGCTTTCCACCATATTGAGTGTTCTCTCAGACTATGCCCCCCCTCCTAAACATGGCTGTGCACTGAGACGGCACTGTGGGCTTGGTGGGGATGTTTTCTCATTGTGTTAGCGGAGGGTGATGATGAGCGATAGCCTCCGCGAGAACTCAAGTCAACTGCAGAGCTGCCCATCTGTCTGGAGCGTCACTCCGTTCTCACGAGAAATGGCGAGGGGAAGGTGAAGATGCTTATCTCTAACACCCCGACCTGTTGGGAGAGGAAATAAATTGCGTGCCTTCAGTGACAGTGTGTGTGGGTGTGTGTGTGTGTGTATGTGTGTAGGGGGGGGGGGGGGGGGGGGGTATCCTCCCCATATTAATGGTGGTGTCGCATCTTATCCGATCAAATTAGGTGTTACTACACAGTAATGACTTTGATTAGCTCCCATCAGAAGTGTTGGGAACAAGAGATGATCCAACTGATGATCCAAACAAAATAAAAAGCTAACCTATTACAAAAGGTCTTTTAAGGTGTGCTCATGAAATATTAGGCTTTTAAATTCCAAACCTACTAAGAATAGTTTTGGGTGGCAGGACTTCTTAGGGGCTGATAGTCCATAGGCTCTCTGTCCATGACCTTTGGTATCCGTTTGCATTCATCAAGCCATTTTGACCGTCACAAGATAAATGAAATGGTCCTGAAATATGACATGAGTCCCAGTGTGATTGATTGTCACAGGAGGGTGGAGAAGAATGCAGTCTCTTGTGTTGTGACTGGGAAAGAGATTGTGTAACACTTGTTCCACTCGTTGACTCTTGTTCTTTCAACATGTGCAATGGAACTATATTCATGAAGAAAGGCAATTTGATCTTCACCAGCATAAGGATCTCAAAAACATACGATATATGAGTGTATTTCTGAGCCATAAAGTCAATTTAAAATGTGACACACTGTGCAAAATAGTCTCAACCAAACCGAGCAAAAAATATATAACCTATTTGAAAAATAAGCAATAATAAAAATGGGGTGAGCTGATGAATATTGTTATTTCTATGTATTCATGTTGCAGAATTTATGGTAGAATTCAAAACTACACGGATGTTTTTCTCTGCCTATGAGCTGTGTCATATTTTCATACACCTATTTAAGTTTTTTTTTCCATACAGGCATATAGTCTATAGCCTTCGGGGAAGGGTACACATTTATAAATAGAGACACACATTAGCCGATTATGAAACCCAAACAGCAAATAATAAACACTAGGCTACATTTTGATATAAGAAAAAAAAGGGCTTCATGCCACGATTTTTGACATGTTTTTATAAATGGTAGGACTTGAACTACTGTAATTATGAGTCAACTTGAAGGCCAAAGTGCGTCTTGCCAGGGCAAGTGATATCAGTCTTTTTTACATTAAAAAGCGCTCAATCTTTTTACGCCGCGCCTCCTTCACCGCATGCCCGTGTCATTAATCGCTTAATTCCAGTAAAACCAACGTGTTCACAATAGCGCGCTGTCTCTCGCTAATGCCCGAGTGATTAAGCATTTAGCGCGGTGATATTAGCCAGCAGGTCCTGCACAGACGAAAAATGCCTTCGGGGGGTCGACCAGCCGGGTGTGTACGCTGCGTGGAGACGGGGCTGGTTAATGACACTGACCCGAGCTTCCCCAACAGCCATTCAATTCAACAATAATAACGGGCCCGGCAGCTGATTTATGACATCGGGGCTAATAATTGTCAATCGTCCGGGCGGAGAATAATGCCCGTATGCTAAATGAAATATGCCCCTTACGATCACCCGCGCAGTGTGCACGAATGACCCCGTTGGAGTTTACACTGGCAAGAATAGATGGGGATCCAACGGGCCAGTTGAGGGTCGTTGTGTGGATGCTGTGACCACGTGCAAAACTGCAGGATGCAGATTCCGCCTAGAGCCTACATATGCCATGCTAGATGGATGGCCCTAAAGCCTATTTTAATAATTGTGTTGTAGGCTACTGTCCACATTGCACCACGATAACATGGTTTTCTTATACATTCATCGATTAAAGTATGCAGGCTACTTGGTCACAAAAATACAAGGTTTACTGGACACAAAGTGCAGTCATAAAGAGATAATGTCAGACAAGGCTTACCCAACTCAAAGCCGAGCAATTACTTTCATTTTGACATACGACAAGTGCGGACTGCAATCAGTTCTTAAATGTCCTCAATGCAATGTACTGAATGTGTATAGTGAGCTGTTTTGAGATGATGGCTAAGGTTAGTGCGGCTCTCCCCTTGCCAGTCCAGTCGGAATCTAATGAGGTCATTGTTAAACCAACATTACACGGACCGAGATGAAACGATGACAGGGGACTCCGATAAGAATTTAATTCCATCTCATTTTAGACAATTTTATGAATCAAATCCTTGAAGACTGGCAAGAGATTAAATGATCACATCTTTTCGAAATCTTATTTCAGTCCGGTCGATGGCATTCTTTCTGCCGTTAATGTCGACTTAGAGGTTGGAGTAATTTAGTAATTGATTCCGAGCACAGCATGTCGCCGGGGCCCGAGCCGCGTTGGAGGGTAATATGTTTGCTAATACTATCCCTGCAGAATAAGATTTTTATGCTAATCAGTCTCTCGCTGCTCCTGGCCTTTGGACACTTGGGAAGCCCTTTTGCAAGGCCACAGCCATGTGGACCAGACGGACGGAGAGAGAGAAAAGGGATTCCCGATATTTCTCCCAATAGTCAAGCAGTCGACTAATTTGATGGGGTTGCTATTCAATAATATTGCCATTATAATATTATAATATTTTTAAATGTAATGCTTAGTGTGTTATGACAGACTATAGATTAGCCAAGAATTATAGCCATTTTATGAATTATTATTGCTGCTGCTGCTGCTGTTGTTGTTGTTGTTGTTGTTGTTGTTGTTGTTGTTGTTGTTGCTGCTGTTGTTTGTTCTAAGGTAGCAGCCTATTGGTCTATCACATTATCGGGACAGGTGTATATCACCACCATCCCGTTCATCCGAGGGCAGTCGCTGAATCAGCATGTCGAGGTCACAGAAATCAGAACAGACACATGTGGGTCAGGAGAAATGACTCTGGTGTGTCATCTGATAAGACCTGTATGACGCCACTACCGGGTAATTTCCCGGTGGCTGTGTGTGGCCTGTTCGGAGTAACGTCGTGAAGTTGTGATGCGGTAAGGCTACTTGAAACAGCACAAAGAACATGTTATTGCCTGAAATGTAAAAGTAATATTTTCCCACAGCGCCCAAACGGATAAGTAAAAGGTGTCTGTCAAAAAGTCGCCATTTTGACTGGGCTGACTGACTGATTGAATGATTGATTATGGAAAGGTCGACATAGGCCACCCGTTTCCTTGGACACACTTGCAAGGGATGGGAGTCGGCGTCTTGCTAAAAACATTCTCTTTGTTACTGGTGCTTGCTTCTTACCAGTCTGTAAGCATGTCTATATAATCTACCTGCCTTCTTATAATATGTTATATTTTTTGCTTAGTTAAATTGCTTTTTAGTAGGTTATTGTTCCATAGTGGTATAGTTCCCGTCTCGACCGCCAGAACCCCATAATAAATGTTTCATGTGCCATATTTAGCTGTTGACATTCCCTGGGGCGCAATGGCCTCCAGTTTCACGCGCGCCCTTATTAATTTCCGCTTTGATAGCCTCGCGGTTTGTTTTGGCGAAAGTAAGACATTATGTTTAAACTGACAGCGGATCCTCCCATCTCTCTCTTCTCTTTAACCCCTCTCTGTTGTCTTATGCTTTTTGTGAGTTTGATACATCCATTCCATTCGGACGCGCAGACAATGCTATTTTGTTCCTCCCTATTGTCAGTTTACCCGCCGCGCATTCCACTTTCACTGCAACGACAACGTGCTAAAGCGAGAGGAGTTTGAGGAAGGCTTTCTCAAATGTCCGTGTCTTTTGTCCGATTATGTGCAAACGTAAATTTAGGGTCTTTGTGCACCTCCCATTTCACCTGATTTATTGAAGCCAGCCCGTGTGGTGCCTGTCATTTATGAGTCGTTAAACCTCAAATTAACTACCGGTTTACTGCAATTAAACTATTATCACATAGTGTTAATCATTGATAGTGTACACTTTTACGATTCGTTTTCAAGATGGTGCTTAATGTGGAGTGGTTTTACGTGCAGAGCCTGTTGACCTGTTATCTGCATGAAGGAGAAACATGTAGGCATCATTCAATTAATTTCTATGTTCGTTAAGCAAAATGTATGCATTACGCAAATGTGAAATGCTCACACTCCCTCCACGTGTATGTGTGTGTGTGTGTGTGTGTGTGTGTGAGAGAGCGAGACATTAAAGTAGAACTGCGCATCCAAGTATCAAAGGAACCAAAGGACATTTTATTCCGCCCAAAAGATGGTGAAACCAGTTGATCGCATAAAAGAAGATGTTGAAAATATAAAAGAGGGGCGTTTCAATGACTGGTGGACTATAGATCTACCGAATAAAGGCCCGCCTGAATGAAAGAACGGATGGCAAAAAGCTATAATTCCATTGGCCTCGGCAAAATATTCAAAAGGACTTCTTGGCTCATTGTGCCTTATTAGATTATTTCCTAGAGATGACGCTTTTTCTTTGCCAGACGCGTGGAGGGAGTACGATGAGCCAGTTGGTCTTTGGTTTCAGTAATCAGATTAAGCATTTGGTACAACTTTTAGCCACAACTCGCGTGTAGAAAGAAAGAAAAGGAGAGAAAAAACATTTACATAATAGGGCGGGTTGTGGCAAGAAAGAATGAACTTTTTATCGTCGTTTATCTTTCTGTGAAAGGGAGGCTAACAGAAGGAAAAAGGGAGAGAGAAAACTTAAAACGCTGCCACTGTTTTGAAAAATCAACCCAGAAAAACGCTTGACGGCTTCATTGGAAGAGGCTCATAAATTTTAATCATGACTTTCTTATGCCCGGGCGCATTTTGCACCCAGAGTGCCCTGACGTGCGCTACGATAAATGCGTCCGCTTTCTTTTGGCTAAGGCAACCACAAAAGGTTAGCCCATAATAATTTTCATCAAAGCCTTACGATTACGCAATGTTTGTTTGGTTTATGTTAGACAATGAAATACTCGCCGGGGCCGCAGGACAAAATTCATCTTCACGATAGAAAAAATGCAAATAAAATACTTTGAGTAATAGGTCTGACGACATTCATTTTTATACCAATAAAGGAAAGTCTAATTCTAAATTTTCAGCCAGCTGTCTTATATGTTCTATGGCATGAGATATAGGAATATTGGTATCGAATATGTAGGCTATAAACAAAAAAAGCTGAAATACAAAGATTAAAGTTAAGATAGAGACGATATTTCCAGAGAAAACAAGCTCTATATTTATCCCTAATTAAGAAACATATTTTTTGTGCAATGCTAAAACGACATTAGGCCTAATGAAATAGGAACACATGTTATTTAATGGCAACCACAACCGTATATCAGCTCAAAATATCAGCGGTTTGTGTGGACCAGCATCGTCTAGTGCATAGCGTTGACCTACAGAGCTGAGGGCTGAAACAGGAGCTCATCCTGTTATGGTAACAAAATTAAGCATTCGGCTAACGTTGTAAACTCACAAGGTTTGATTACTATTTCACCAGTTTGTTATTTTCATTACCTGGGCTTTATTTGCCCTTTAACTGCAATAACAACTCCCATAAAACTAATTACGAATTATTTTAATAAGATAACAATGTGGAACTGCCCTACAAATAAGAGGCAATACACAATAAAATATTCTGAGGCCGTTGTAAATAACCCTTCGGTGAGGTTTTTGTAAGTAGAATTATTCTATCATATTTCGCTTCTAAACTACTGTCAAATAAATACAATCTATTATATCACATGATATAAACGGAATTACAATGGGATGGGCATTCATTGTATCGGATTTATTATTATTATTATTATTATTATTATTATTATTATTAAATAATAACTTTAAGAACGCTTATGACAATATTCGATTATATACATTTATTTTTGTGAACATGTTAGAAATGCACACAAATACAGTAGGCCTATGCAGGCATTTCCTGCGTGCTGTCCACTGAAATACTGTTGTTGTTGTTATGTATCTATCTGGAGCGGTACCATTATTATATGAAATGCATGAAACATTAAAACGTAATAACAGAACAAATATGGGACAACTTTCTGCTCGTGCAATGCCACGCGCTGTCCTCCCTGCAATAAATACGGTGGCAACCAGCTTGCAGTTAAATTGAACATTCTTACAAGGCAACTATTGCAGCCTATAAGGCAATCTCACGGCTGCTCACTGGGCCTCTGAGGCAAAAATAGGCATGGGACCTAGAGCAGGGAGATGGAGAAGGGGAAACCGTATCGAAAATTCAGCCCAGGGTATACTGACGGTTAAAAGGCTTAAAAGCTTGGGGGAAATTGGATCAGGGAGAATCGTCACCCAACTTTCATTATTTCCAAGTGGTGTGATTAAATTAAAGGGCAAGATGGTGGTTAGAGAGGAGGGCTGGATGGCGAGGGAGGGGTGGGGTGGAGTGGGGTGGGATGGGGGGTGTGGGGGGTTGGTGCGTAATGGCGCGGTATTAAATTCTAATTAGAGAAGCAGGGGATCAATGATAGGGAGGTTGGACAGCTCGGTCCCCCAGTGCCAGCCCAATAGACTGATGAGTTATTGTCATGTAAAAAAGCGCCAGCAATAAGACCCAAACGCTGTGCTATTGTCCAAGCGGAAAGAGCCAAGTTTATTATGAGGACTATATGCTCTAGAGACCTCAGGCTAGGCGGCTCTTTGGGAGGCTTTTCATAAAACAAGGCTCAGCTCCTTTAAAGGAGGGCAGTTTTGGAGCGGGCGCTGAGCAGTGCACATCTAGCCACGGTTCCTGGCCTCCTGCAAACCAGTAAAAATCCAACAGTCACATCCTCCCCTAAGCCAGTGCGCATCGCGGTGCGGTCTGTTTTATGCCTGCCTCGCCATTTGAATCCGATTTGAAACTCGCCGTTCTCTGGTTTTTCTCTGGGAGTGCGCCTTTCTTTATCCACTGAGCCTTTTCAATGTATAAAATGGAGTATTCTTACCTCAATTCCTCCGCCTACGAGTCATGTATGGCCGGGATGGACACGACGAGCTTGGCGTCAGCCTATGCGGACTTCAGCTCCTGCAGCCAAGCTAGTGGCTTTCAGTACAATCCGATCAGGACCACGTTCGGGGCCAGCTCCGGGTGTCCTTCGCTCACACCGGGATCCTGCAGTCTCGGGACGCTGCGTGACCACCAAAGCAGCCCTTACGCCGCAGGTAAGACACCCAACAACTTTGATTCACTGGCTGAGGCACGCAAGAATCTCTTCCTCGGTATATAGGACGCGTTGATTGCATTTGAAAATGGAAATGTGTTTAGTATTTACCAAACGAAATTTGCTTACACAAATGAAAGAATTTATCACGTTAGAAGCGATTGCAGGCAAGAGGTAATTCGGTTACGGGGTTACACTATCCCTGTCACACCCTAACCGCCAACAAAATTATCTTAAGCTGCCAAAATGATAGGCATAATTTATTTACTTTGCGATGAGACATAAAGCTTCGAAAATAATGAAATAACCAAAGGCTTAAGCTCATTATTGGCACTGGATTGAAGTTACACTAGCACCCAAAGTGGAAGATGAAGACATTTACAACAAGTTTCGAAAAATGTCCTAACAGTATATAATTAACCACATCTCATATTCAATTACAACAGCGACAGAATACAGGACGTATCATAATCAATTATAATTATATTAATCAATTTCATTTCAAGAATCTAATCTTACGTGAGGCTTTTTTATCCAATTTAGCCAATTTATCACCAATGCAGCATTTAACGCTCGGAACCCAGAATAACAGCACAGTCATGCAACTGGACCATTTGACCATCCTCGTGTGCACTTTTTTTTACTTTTCTCATCTTTTCTTACAGTTCCTTACAAGTTGTTCACGGACCACGGTGGTCTGAATGAGAAGCGAAAGCAGAGGCGTATTCGGACCACCTTCACCAGTGCCCAGCTGAAGGAGCTCGAGCGGGTCTTCGCCGAGACCCACTACCCAGACATCTACACGCGAGAGGAGCTGGCACTAAAAATCGATCTTACAGAAGCTAGAGTACAGGTATGCTGGCTCCCACTGACTTATGCGCTACAAAGAAGTGATTAATGCCCGCTTTATTCATTTATAGAATTGGAATAGTATTTTTTGAATGCGTTTTAAACATTTACATAAAGTACATAGTTATCAATGTTTTATCATGGGATGGCAGTTTATTGCATATGTTGGACAATGCCATCAGGTGGCTTTAAACATAATAACCCACAGGCCCCAATCAACTAACTGGTTCTCTGCCTCCGCTGCTTCTGCAGGTTTGGTTCCAGAACAGACGTGCCAAATTCCGCAAGCAGGAGCGAGCAGCAGCGGCCGCTGCAGCAGCGGCCAAGAATGGATCTGGCAAGAAGTCCGACTCACGGGACGAGGACAGCAAGGACAGTAAAGTCACAGACCCTGACAGCACAGGCGGTCCAGTGCCCAACTCGAACCCGCCTTCTAGCTGCGGTGGGCCAAGTCCAACCGGTGGACAGGTGAACAGCACTGGAAACGGACCGGTTGAGCAAGTGAAGACGTCCGTGGCTAACATGGGTGGCACCGCCCCAAGTCAAGGATGGGCCTCGCCTCCAGGCTCCATCACTTCAATACCAGACTCACTCGGTGGACCGTTCGCAAGTGTATTGTCCTCTTTGCAAAGACAGAACGGAGCCAAGGCCACTCTAGTTAAGACCAGCATGTTCTAGCTAGTGTGATGGGAAAGGAGAAATTGTGTCAGGGTGGTGTATGGACAAAAACAGTTTACCCTTCTTGATAGAACAGCAATGACTCAACAGTGGAGGGATGGCACTGATTTCTCTTCTCAAGATTTGAAAACAACTGAAGAGACCAACGCTACTGGTCGTCACTTGAACATTTGACATTCGATGCCGTCCATCTCAGACTAAAGGCTGGATCATCCAAGTGATTTTTTGTTACCTCTTGTGCGACGTTTTTTTGTTTGAGAGTAATTGTGGTCAGTGCCATCTCTGCTAGATTCAAGTATTAGTCTACCATGTGTGCATCTCTCCAAAACATCTCCTCGACGGACTTAAGCTGATATTGTCTGAAAAAAATGGCGCTACTCCTCGACATTTGTTTACACACAGACTTTTGTCATTTTATGTGTTATAGAGTCTGAACCGCAGATCCCAGATTCCTCTTTGGATCGAATTGAATGTTTCATTTCTTTTTTTTATTTTGGTTTCGATAATTTCCCCAACACTTAGCAACCGTTTTATGGGCTAGAAAAAGAAACGAATTGTCTTTATCGGTGACATTATTAAGCAAATTATTCCCTAAAATGGCACAAGTATACATTTCACTATTGACAAAAACGTAAATGTTTTGTGTGTCTTTCTACGGCTGTGTTTTTGTGGCTCAAATGTATAGTGTTAATATGTATTCTTGTCCTCGATAGTCAAACATAGGCCATATTCCCCTTGTAGTTCATTAAGGGTCTTTTTAATGTTTTACAAAGCTACCACTGGCGAATTACTTTTGAGAAAAAGAAGGAATGGATGCAAACATTGTATTTATTTCAGTATTATTTGCATGTTGTCCTTTCCGTCCAATTTTATAATAATTTCCCCTATTTTGTGAGCATACTGTAACATGTTTTGTCCAAGACTTGACAATTATTTATATGTAGGTAATGGATGCTTATATTTAAGAAGGAAATATTTCTACATGTGCACATAGTTTTTCAGGTGTACCATTGAAATGGTTGTTGATGATAAAATAATAATAATTATCATTATTGCTTTGTCATATGTTTCCTTCATTCAGTCTCATTATTTTAATGATTCAGAAACATAAATTAATTCGAGGAATTCATTTTAACGCAATGTAACCTGAATCATTTTGCAGCAGTATCATCGAACAGTAGGCTTACATTAGTGAAATGGATACCATATTTACTTTACATTTGAACCTATTTTAGTATGGATAATAATACCGTTATCCATAACAAGAAATTATAACATACCGCTATTTAGAACTAATTATTAGGAAGTTCTCCTCGAACTTCCCCTAGCACGCACGTCAGGACCATGGACAGCACCAAGAGATAACCAGCAGTGTCTTCACCCACCTCCACACACACTCAAAGAGAGAGAGAGAGAGAGAGAGAGAGAGAGAGAGAGAGAAAGAGCGAGAGATATAAGAATTTCAATTGACACTGACTACCTGATTTTTTTTTTTAGATTCTTTATTTATAAACATACAATATGCTGTAAAGCCATTGCATTTGAACATCAAATTAATCTATGTTCGGGAAATATTTAGGTGAATATCACAATAAATATAGACCTCAGACGCAAAATATCTTTTCCAAGGTAACTATCCTCTCTCCTAGACGACATCAAGTCTCTGGTAAAATGCCCTTGTCCGGTAGCCTATATCAATATACCTAATTAAACATAAAGAACGTAACCAGTTGGCGCTCGGACAGACTGGCTATACAAGAAGAAAATAAGATAACAGAGTAGATTTCAAATATATTCAAAATGCTTCAATGGTTCAAAATGAAAAAAAAAAAGATATTCTGAAATAACATATTCATCTGTGAAGCCTCGTTTGCTTACACTATACATTCCTATAAGAGCATGTTTAAGAGGCTGGTGGCACAAGTGATCGCGTGTTTGTGTGCATGCGTGTGCGTCTGTGTGAATTATTGGGAACAAACCTTGTGATGTCACACCTGTACAGCCTATTGTGTAGATCGGTGTGTTGACGTGGAAGATAAACACATACAAGCTGTTTAATTTGTTTATTCACTCATAGTTTTGTGGAGTTCACAAAATATCCAAATATTCAGTAAGGCAAAAATAAGGAATTGACACACGGTTTTTGCCTACTACAACAAATCATCTATTTGGTTCATGTTTGCTTCACCTTTTAGTTTTTATAAGTCATCAGACCTTACAAAATATTTTGCTGATCCAAATATACATCGCATTTTCATTCAGAAGATAATGGACGATTCGGCGTTAAGAAAAGTCTGAAAGAAAGAGAGCCGGGGAAAGAAAAGACAAGGGGATATCTTAACTACCATGAAGCCCTATGGACCAAACATAAGCCCGTTTCCCAAAATGCGAAGATCTAACTCGTTCAGCGCGTTCCTACATCAATACTTTTCTATGAAAATAACAGCCCGTCCTCAAAGCTCAACTAGTGTGGCTACAGACAGACCATCTTTGGGTTTCATCAAACGGCTTCACATTCTGTTGCGGGTATACGCATTCCCTCGTTTTCCTAAGGCACATAATAATTGCGGTCATAACCGAGGCGGGGACACGGCAAAGGTATGAACGACCGAAGAAGCAGGTAGCTCGGATGGAAAATGGGTGCGTGAGGGGAACAAACCGCAATGACAACATAACCTCTACAGATGCAACCAGCTTGACGTGCAATCCTCTCATAGGTAATCAATAACATTAAATTTAGTAAAAGAATGCATTTCTTTTTCAAGCAGGAAATGAAACGCAGGAGGACGTTCATTGACGAACCGTGTGTCAGTACTGTTTTTGGAAACATGGCTCCCGAAATCATTCTGAAGGACACCGGAAAGAGAGGGAGAAGGGCGTGCGTAAAATGGCCTTTTATATAAAAGGCAGAGTAAAGTAGCCTATGTAAAGCTTAAAATTAAACATCCTTTGTTTTTTTGGCAAAATACCTGGTAGAAAAAATATCTCTAGCCTGGAAGTAATTTCCTCTTTTCCTATATATTCCCTCAAACTGACAATTTCCTGGGCCATTACAGGTCTATATTTCTTTCCAACTTTAACAGATCAAAATGCTACTGAAATGTATACATTTTTCTCATTAATTGACACAATTTTCGTATTGTACATATAGACTGTGGGCAATGAATGAACTCTTGATGTGAGGAAACATTGCGGTGGTCATAACTATTCTGGACCTGTAACAGTTGAATTTCACATTGTGACGTTAGCAGAGGATAGAGTTGTTATTAGGGGATGAATAAACCAAACTGTTCTCCTCTTTTAATTCTAATAAAAAAAGAGCTTCCCCCATTTTAGGTATATATTAGAAGTGTATAATATTCCATCTATGTTATTGGTAACTGGAGAAATATACATAAGCCCTCCTCATTTGGCGGTGGAGATAGTTTCTTGTCTATTGTTGCATTTGAACACTACGGTGGCAACACCAGACCCAATCACACCAGGCAGGGGGACCAGGATCCAGGAAGGAGACTCATCGGCACACAACAGCTGTTTATCTGGACATGCTTGATGAGGAGAGAGGAGCGGAAGTCTGGAGGGACTGGGCACGGACGCTCCCGCAGGCGCATCACAGGGTGGTGGGCTGTCCTGCCGCTGGACAAACGAGATAAATAAATAGAAAAAAAAAAATACAGGAAGACAAATAAATAAGTAAACAAGAAGAAGGGGCAGCATCTATGTCATCGGATCTTTTAATTCCAAATGTATGAGACTCACAGCGTGAGCGGATGTAGCATTGATGGCAGTTGAGAAGGCCGTTGCGGATCCTGACGTCCGTGCCTGTGGTCGTGTCTCCAAGCTGCCCCTTACAAATGCCACACTGGACGCAGGGAAAAGGACACAATAAGACATCAGCGGGAAGCAGATACAGCACAGCCAGTGTGATAGATGACACATCCCCCATTATTACTTGTCAAAGGTCGAGAGAGAGAGAGAGAGGGAGAGAGAGAGAGAGAGATAGAGACAGATAGAGATAGAGACCCCCAGAATGATATATTGATGAAGTTAACTACTTTACTTAAACCGACCATTGATGATTACAGTTCAACCCATTACAGCTTTATCACAAATAACGCAATCCATTAGGATAGACAGGATGGTGTATTTTCTTCAGCCCTCACCTTAAAGCACTGGATGTGGAAGTAGAGGCTGAGGGTCTCGATGATCATGGCGGCCCCTTTCCCCAGGGGGAGGGCACAGCTGGAGCACAGCTTCTTCCCACTCACAGACCTGCTCAGGCACATTCACACAGACGCACATGACAGAAGCATACACACATACATGTACACACACACACACACACACACACACATACATGTACACACACACACACACACACACACAAATACATGTACACACACACACACACACACACACACACACACACACACACACATACACACACACACGCACGCACGCACACACATACACACGCACACACGCAAACACACACATACAAAGAGAGTCATTTAATCCATCAGTAATACAAAGAGACAGAAAGGGAGAAAATGACAGCAAGAGAGAGATAAAGAGAAACAGAAATAAGCCAGTATCCTTTCAAGTAAGAATGACAAAAACAAACAATCAAAAATCAAACGCAACATGACTGCACATACGGACAGTATAAGATGCTCATGGGAGAATGGCTGGAATGCAATGTTCAACATGACGCATTGTCTTTGGCACCATCTGGTGTCCAAAGTGGGTAGTACACCGTTGCTGAGTCATACCATACCTGTTGGGGGATGAAGGTGGGGTGTCTGAGGAGTATGAGGGTGACTTAGGGGAGTTTGGTGCATTCTCACCAGCCTCAAACCTGAAGGGTGACAAGCCCAAATGCGATGCACAACATAAACACAAACACAAACACAGGAGCACAAGCAGAAGAAGCACACTGCCCAGGGAGAAGCACACTGCCCAGGAGAAGCACATGTGCTAATGGTCTCTCAGGGGGACTGGGGATGCATCGAGAGGACTAGCTGAGGAGCATGGAAATAGCACAAGGCCTAACAAGGCATGGCATCAATAATGAGGGCGACCATGGCAACAGCTAAATGTTACTTTTAAACCACAGGTCAACAATTCACGTGTATACTTGCATACCACACACATATATACACACACACACACACACACACAAACACACTCACACTCATGCGCACGCATACGAATATGCACACACACACACACACACGCTCACACACACACACACACACACACACACCTCCTTCCTCCAGTCTTTCGGTCCAGTGAAGTTGTCTTTTGTTCTTTGCTGTTCCATGTTGGTTCTGCAACAGACAATAATCGCAACAATCTTTCAATGTGCAATATGTCAAATTAAGACATCAACAGATGTTTAGATTGCATACTCCTATTTTTTTTAGGTTGACAATTTCTAACCATATATTTCATGAGTAGCTATAACCAACAGCTCCTAGAATCTCAGAAAGTTAACCAAACAAACACTATTCCATCATCTATATACAGAAAAATACTGCAATGGAATATTTTAGTAGTCAGGCATGTTTGCTGCCCTCTGCTGGTACAATCAAAAACATATGGCTACACACACAAATATGGTGGAGTTCCCACCAGAGGCCCACACACAGGCTGTGTATAACTCCATTACAGAAGCATTGACATCATTTACTCTATTTCTAAATTTGGTTCAATTTCCTGTCCTACACCTTTACCACCTCCTCCCCTGAACCCCCCACCCCCTACCCCCTGGACCCTGTGCCAGAGGCCGAGTGACCACTGAACCCCCCACCCCCTGGACCCTGGACTAGAGGCCGAGTGACCACTGAACCCCCTACCCCCTACCCCCTGGACCCTGTGCCAGAGGCCGAGTGACCACTGAACCCCCCACCCCCTGGACCCTGTACCAGAGGCCGAGTGACCACTGAACCCCCCACCCCCTGGACCCTGTACCAGAGGCCGAGTGACCACTGAACCCCCCACCCCCTGGACCCTGGACTAGAGGCCGAGTGACCACTGAACCCCCTACCCCCTACCCCCTGGACCCTGTGCCAGAGGCCGAGCGAGGGCTCCTCACCCTGGGCAGGCTGGGGCTGAGGGCTCCTGGGTTGTCCCTGGCCCCTGGTGGCTCTCTGGCCATTGTGCTGGCTGCGGGAGCTGGCCTCGGACACACCCGAGGAGGTCAGAAGGTCCGCACTGGGAGGAGAAGGGAAAGGTGAGGGGTCAGGGGTCAGCGGTGAAAGGAGGTGAAAATATCAACAGAAAAGGTGTCTGCTGGAAAAACTACTAATACTTCACATTCAGATATTTGTAAGTGGCTTAGACAATAGATGAAAACAACAAACAATTAACCATTCCAGTGTTTAATAAGTATTCTAAAACCGATAGTTCCGGTCCTTGATTGTGATTGGCTGAATCGCGTTCGATCCCACAAACATACACCTTGACCGCATTTCTTTTTATATTACTGCGCTACCACAACTTGATACAAAAGTTGCGTCTCAATGTTGCTTGGCAACCATTCAGATAGAGGAAATATTTTTCTTGGCGGAAGAATAATTATATAGGAATAACTCGTTATATTTCTAGTTGCTGTGCCTTTACTTTATGAAACTTTGCCAGGTATTTATAGTAACAGTTTTAGAAAATAAATAAGCCACTCGAGTCCGTAGGTTACACTGATTCTACCACAGCTAAGGTAACCCCTTACCTGTTGTAGAATCAGTGTATTGCTTAAATATCAAAAGGGCTTTAGTTCCTGGTTTGATTATACTCATTTATAGAAATGTACATGATGCATAACACCTCACATGTATAGTCTTTCATTATACTGTATTTACACATCACTACAACCCTGTGAACAAAACATGTTATGGTGTGGAC
Source organism: Alosa pseudoharengus (assembly GCF_046254945.1). Classification (NCBI taxonomy): domain Eukaryota; kingdom Metazoa; phylum Chordata; class Actinopteri; order Clupeiformes; family Clupeidae; genus Alosa; species Alosa pseudoharengus. Next base: position 14,183,879 of record NW_027468657.1, read on the forward strand.
TACACAGCTGAGTCCAGTGGACTGGGGAGTCACAGAGAGAAACAGAGAGAGGGAGAGAGGGAGGAGAGAGATAGAGAGAGAGAGAGGGGGAGAGAGAGAGGGAGAGAGAGGGGAGGGAGGTAGAGAAAGAGAGAGAGAGAGAGGGAGAGAGAGAGAGGGAGGGAGAGAGAGAGAGGGAGAGAGAGAGAGAGAGAGAGAGAGAGAGAGAGAGAGGGAGTGTGGTATGCCTGGGTTGAGATGCCACTGACCTCTCAGCCTTCTGCAGCTGTGAGCTGCTCCGCTCCTCAGTGCTCAGCTCTGTCCACTCGTTGTCCTCTGTGCTTCCCCTCTGTGTGTGTGTGTGTGTGTGTGTGTGTGTGTGTGTGTGTGTGTGTGTGTGTGTGTGTGTGTGTGTGTGTGTGTGTGTGTGTGTGTGTGTGTGTGTGTGTGTTTGTGTTTGTGAGAGTGTGTGTGTGTTTGTGAGAGTGTGTGTGTATGGGTGAGTGTGTGATAGAGAGATTGGAGATCAGGTTTAAGAGAGAGTAGCTCCCATTTACTTGACATTTACTTAATTCTCCTCATCTATAAGTCTTCAACAGTTCTCTTTCCTGTCTCCATCTTCTGGCAAAAACATGACAGGCTATTTAACACAGCTGCTTCACATATAACACCTACACTAGTCTACACAGACAGCCCTGTGATAGCTAAAATAGGTTCTGCAAGGTTGGACATTGTAAAGGCGAAAAGTCTCACAGGTAAGAAATCAGGTAGAAAAATACTCCCTATACTCATTATACTCCCTTACTGCATTTACTCTATATGTTATGCACTATACTCCCTTACTGCCTTTACACTACTATATATTATGCACTATACCCCCTTACTGCCTTTACACTACTATATATTATGCACTATACTCCCTTACTGCTATATATTATGCACTATACTCCCTTATCTTACGCTACTATATATTATGCACTATACTCCCTTATCTTACACTACTATATATTATGCACTATACTCCCTTATCTTACACTACTATATATTATGCACTATACTCCCTCATCTTACACTACTATGCACTATACTCCCTTATCTTACACTACTATATATTATGCATCTTACGCTACTATATATTATGCACTATACTCCCTTATCTTACGCTACTATATATTATGCACTATACTCCCTTATCTTACACTACTATATATTATGCACTATACTCCCTTATCTTACACTACTATATATTATGCACTATTCTCCCTTACCGCCTGCCTCTCCAGCATCTCCTGCTTGCGCTCCCAGTCGGCCAGCGAGCGCACGATGTTGTCCTGGGGGACGACGGTGGTCGGGGGGGTGTCGTTCCTCATGGGTGAGGGGGGGACGGGCGGGGCCGGGGAGTGGGGCGTCAGGGGGGCCACCGTCTCCTCCAGGATCTTCTGCTCCTACATCGCCAGGGGCAACCAAACCCAGCTCAGTCAATACAAACTCAAAGCATCACAGTCACCATAACAATCCACAACTCACAGCAACTAACAGAAAACACACTTCTATATCCTTTAGAAAACAGCATAGATCACAACCATCTATAACAACAACTTAGAAGTGATGTAAACAGATCATCCACATGCAGCTTACAGCACATCCAGATGCAGTAATGTAGTAACATCAATAACAAAACCACTAACTAAAACATTATGTTCCCATTTTCAGACTTTCAGACATGATGCACATAAAAGACTTGTATCAGGACACGACGTCTCCGTGAAATGAACCGATGACCTTCACTTTCCAGATCTTTTTTCTTTTATTCATCCTGCCCTCCCTTATTCATCCTTTCTTCCCATCCTGTGAGGTCATCCCACAGGAAGTGCTATGTAAGGGAGGAGACAGGAAACGTGGTGCTGCAGGGGGTGTGGTGCTCACCTCCTCATGGAACTTCCTCTCCTCCTCCTCCACTTCCCTCTGAGCTCGCTCCCACTCCTCTTTCAGCTTCTCCTGCTCACGACGGTACTTTTCCTGTAACACACACACGTGCGCGCACACACACACACAGACACACACACACACAAAAGCATGCATCCATGTTCACACACACACACACACACACACACACACACAAAAGCATGCATCCATGTACACACACACACACACACACACACACACACACACACACACACACACACACACACACACACACATATGCATCAACAGACACACACATGCACCCATGTATACTATAAACATCTTTTAACATCTTTTATGAACTGTGTACTGGGTCAATGCCATACATGACATACATTTAAAGAGAGAAGTAGACTGTCTCGTTGTCTGACACTACACATCTTAGCACACATGCTAAATTAGCTCTACAGCTGGACACAGTCTTCCACCCTACTAAAGCTCTACAGATCAGCTGCTTTTAAAGTGACCTCTCGCTGCAGCTCCCCTTTCAATAAAGTCTGGTTCAGGAGCCAGTGCGAAAAGGGAACAAGCGCATTGCAGTTCAGCTAAGCATTCAGGCTGGGCTGCACAAGAGGAGGCAGAATGTGAACAGTGTTAGTGGAAATCTGTGGTCAGGCACAGGGAAAAGAAACGCTCACATACCTGCATGCAGATACATGTATGCTACTCTAAGACAACACAATACAGAATGCATGCAAGGTCACAGCAAGGTCACAGCAGGGGCCAAGATGGCCAGGGTTCAGACACTCCCACCTAACACACACACTCTCACTTTCTTTCTCACACACTTTCTCTCTCTCTCTCTCTCTCACACACACACACACACACACACACACACAACAGGAGGTCTGTGGTGAGTTACAGTCCATGCAGGTCAAGTGATTTTGTGATGGCAAGCTAGAGGTGCACTCCTGGGCTAATGCTAGCTGTTGTTGGCTTAGCTGTGAAACAGGCTGCAATCAAGGTGGTGTCCCAGGAGTTGCTGTGTAACAGCCTCCTGTCAATCAGTCAAAACCATGCCAGTAGCCTAACATCGAGCAACATCAGGCCCTAACTTTAGGATGCCCACTAAAATTAACTCATGCTAATCGCAGCAAGCTTAATATTACTTTAGTTATAGCCTGAACGACATCAACATGTATTTCTCTCAAGAAACTTCCCATCAGTTCCAGGTTAATGCAAGGCAGGCAAAAGTAGATTGGATGAAAAACTGCTCGGTGGCAAGCACTGCTCAAACCGCGGCTTAGCCGGATTGTTTAGCGTTAGCAATTAGCATTAGCGTGCCACTGCTGTACCTGAAGCATGCGCTCCTGCTCTCGCTGCCACCTTTCCTGACGTCTGCGCTCCTCGTCTGGGTCCCATGACCACTGGTCGCCCCGCTTGACCATACTCAACACCGTGGGTGGGACCTGATGCCGTCCCCATGCATTACCAGCAATAACGCACGCACACACACATACACATACACACACACGCACACACACACACGCACACACACACACGCACACATACATACATGCGCCAAAGAAAAAAAAGGAAGAAAGAAAGAGACACAAACAAAGATAGAAAGAAAGAAAGAAAGACAGAAAGAGAGAAGAAAAAAGGATAGAGTTGGTCTAAGCTACAACTATCATGCTAATGGTATGGTTCTTACAGGTGGATGGGATGATGAAAAGAGATAAATAAAAGGACTTTTGGGGTGGTGATCATTTTGCCTCTTCATCTGGCCATTGCAGTGTTTTGTCCTTATTTGTTTTGTTAATCTCAAATCAAAATGCATTCAAATTCACAGATGCATGTTTTAGTGGTAATTAACTTGCTTTGATATAAAGATTATTAACTCTACTGGTGTTGTATTACAAAATGATTCTTTTTTACACAGAGCCAGATGAGACACAGTGTAAAATCCCCTGTCCTGAACCTTGTGAGGCTATGATTAAAATAGGGACTGAGGAAGCGGCTCAGAGTTACTTACACTTACATTACTAGGCTCCTGGACTGGACTCTCTGTGGGGAGAAAGAGAGAGAGATAGAGAAAGAGAGAGAAAGAGAGAGAGAAAGAGAGAGAGATAGAGAGAGAGAGATTTGAAGTTTGTAGTTTAGTTTGGCTTAGCTGAATAAAAACTGAATGGCTAACAGAGGTAAATGTGTGACTATGAATATGTGATCTTCTGAAAAACAAACTGAATTGAAGGTGAACGTGTCAGTGTTAAAGCTTGTTAACATATTAACTGAATACCTTGCTTCATCCCCATAACTTGGATTAGGTTATCTAAGATGAACCAAGAAGGTAACCCATCAACCAACAACGGTCATTAGTTCATTCTCAAACCTCAAACTTGTGGTCAAACACACAAGATAGCCGAACACAGGGATAAAATGGCTTTGCCAAATCATCTGGTGACCACATTAGATTGTTAATAGTCATGGCAATGATTATGGCCAAAACCAGGGTAATTCACCACGTCACACACAGAGGTCATTTGTGAGGAAAGCACACTCTTGGACAGGGGAGAGAGTAGTCAGTCAGAGGAGGAAGGAGGCGTGGAGAACTCAAGTCATGTTAGAGGCAGGAGGAGGAGTCACACTTAAGCCACACGGCCAATGGCGAAGCACCGGGGGTGGGGGGGGGGGGGGGGGAGACTTCTTTTGGGGGCTCAGCGAATCACTAAGCGGTTTACCTGGAGGAGCGAAGAATTCCCAGCGTAACTTAGGGTTAGGCGAGGCCAGTGGCGCCCTGGCAGAGCTATAAAGCTCTACAGCGCCACCCAGAGGGAGAAGAGAAGTAGGACACAGACTGAGACTTCAGATGTGAAAGTGAAAGACCCACCAGACCACACCTGTGCATGTATACAACCTTAACCTTTACACCACTAGACCTTTACACCACTACACCTTTGTTTTGGACGGAAAACAGAAATTTTTACTTTTCTAAAAACTTGGGGATTTAGGTGATTCAAGCATATTCATAGATGGTTATAGTATGTTTTGTTGGGCTCAAAAGTCTACATATCATGTGTGCGTGTGAGGAAACCAAGGAAATGAAACACTTTAGGCATTGCTAACATTTCTTGAGTTCCTGGTCAGTAGTCTTTAAGAGCCTCAGAGGGCGTGTGTACCTGGATGCACGTGTGCGACACCTGGACACTCACCTGTCGATGAGGACGCACAAGGAGGTCTGACCAGAGGAGCAGCGAGATGAGACGTCTCCAGCTGATTCACTTTCTCAACCATCTAGCCAATCGGAAAACACACACACACACACACACACACACACACACAGATTAAGTACACTCATAGACATTCTTTTTAGATTGACAGAATGTGTATTCAAGATCACCTGTCTTATTTGTGATTCTTCACTTCTTTCTCTCTATTAACTGTTGCCCAGAGTTAGGTTGTGTCCTAATGTTGTGAAATATCCCTGAGTAATGAACTCAATCCACACTGTGCACTGTGGGTGGTTGGAAATATTTGTTGAGCCACTGGAGATAAGCCTTTGTCATACTTTACGGGCTTTGTTCCTAACATCTAATACTAAGATTATAGTTATATAAGTATAAGTATATATATACTCTTTGATCCCGTGAGGGAAATTTGGTCTCTGCATTTATCCCAATCCGTGAATTAGTGAAACACACTAAGCACACAGTGAACACACAGTGACTGACTGACTGACTGACACCTGAGAGGGCAGCTCTGGACTCACCTGTGCTGGGCTTTGGTGGTCAGGCGCTGATCCAGGACCTGTGGGATCTGGAGTCGGGGCTGTGGTGTGCAGACCAGGTACTGTAGTGCAGGTTGTCTCCTCTAAGGACACACAGATCTCTTTGTTCATTATGTATATGGTATTGCATTGTTATCCTATCGTATGAATTAGCCAGGGAGAGGGACCCAGAAAGCTAAATGATTCAACATTCATATTGCAGCCGATATCTAACAGACATGTTTCTTGTTAAATAACAACAACAACAACAACACATTGCATTTATATAATGCTTTTCAAGGCACCCAAATCAACACATAACACAACATACATCGTTAAATGCCATTTTGACTACTGGTACATCCTATCTTGCCTATGTTGTGATATACAGTACAACACCCAGAGGGACTTCCTGTTCAGGTGATTCCCACCTGTGGTCCGGCTCGGCTCTGTCTCTGGTAAGGGCTGGCTGCCGTTCTCGACCAATGGGATGGCTGCTGGCTCACTCTCGACCAATGGGATGGCTGCTGGCTCACTCTCGACCAACAGAATGGCTTCTGGCTCACTCTCGACCAACGGGATGGCTGCTGGCTCACTCTGCAGCTCCTGCGGGATGCAGGTTCACAAATACGGTTGTCATGGAAACAGTCATACCACCAGAGCCGGAACCTTGTGAGGCAAAGCTGCTACTGGGCAAATTTAGATGTTTTAATTACTGGAATTTATTTAGAAACACTAGGATGAAAAGGATTGCAAAAGTTTTATTTTAACATAAACATAAACTGTGATCATACATTTTAGACTTTTTGTTCTGCGAGGCGCAGTTCTTGGATGTAATTACTTAATGTTTATGAAATCACTGTCCCTCGAGACAAACTCATTTACATGCAGCTCCTGTTTTGATGTTGCTCTAGTCCCACCTTTTCTTCTCCTCAAATATCTGAAACATTCTGTCATTCTGTTGAAATGCTACAGACTTAAAGGGACACCAGGCAAGCTTGATGCTTTTTCTCTATGAAACTCCCCCTCGCTCGGTCTGAAGCTCTTTTCCTTTTCTTTGCGTCTTCCGTCAAGGGTTTTCACTGCTTCTTCGCAGGCTCTGCCATTATACACACGTTTGCAACAATCTCTAGCGTTTCGTTAGCCTGCCTCTATGCTGTATGCAGGATGTAAACTGATCCTGCTTCGGTCGGCGGGTACGATACACTGAACTTGCAAGCGGGATATTCTTCCTACAGGCAGTAGGGGCGGGCGAGAGAGTCTTCATTCGCCCTGTAATGGGTCATTTAACCATATACCGACTTTTTTTAATTAACATGAAAACGTTGCCTGGTGTCCCTTTAACTATCTTTTCAAAACACTTTTCTTAAAAGGGAATTTTCATATTAAGAAAGGCAATAATTCGCAATCAAAACATAGATCATTGTAGGTTGTTGATCTAAAAAAAAGGCTTAATGTCAGTACAAATGCAGTGGTCTGTAAAATGACTAGTGACTGAACCAGTGGATTTGATGTGTGACACTCGTTAAGTGTGACTGACTGACTGACTGTCTCTGAGGCAGAGACATGGAGGCAAAGTGAGTGAAGAAGCTTTGGTGTGAGTTACTGCTGAGGGGAGACCTGACTGTGTTATATTCACACTGAGAGGATAGAGAGGTGTAGGCATAGAACTGATCTACAAAACAGCTATAAAGGGCAGTAGGCCAACTGCAATGGGCACTTAAATGAATGAACTAGCAGATTTGGTTTGTGCTAGTGCTGAAGTGAGAGCTAACCGTAGGCAGAGATGTGGGTCTGCTGGGTGCTGTCTTCTCTGGAGGACCTCCCTCGTCCACGTCCTGGCGTTCAGGCGCTTGCCATTGGCTCGCTGTTACTAGTGACGACTCCTCCTCCTCCTCCTTCACCGGCGCCTCCTCCGAAGGCCTCTCCTCCTCGGCAGCCTTCCCAGAGATCCCTGGGGCAAGTGCGTCACCAGGAAGGCCATCGTCTGGAGTGTGTGTGGGAGACACGTGTGTCGAGGTGTGTGTGGGGGAAGCCTGTTTAGAGGTGTGTGTGGGAGAAGCTTGTGCTGAGGTGTGTGTCGACGAGGCTTGTTTCGCAGTGTGTGTGGGGGAGGCTTGTTTCGCAGTGTGTGTGGGGGAGGCTTGTTTCGCAGTGTGTGTGGGAGAAGCTTGTTTCGCAGTGTGTGTGGGAGAAGCTTGTTTCGAGCCGTGTGTAGGGGAGGCTTGTTTCGCAGCGTGTGCTGGGGAGGAGGGCGTCGAGGCAGAGGAGGTCATGACTCTGGACTCTGGCGCCTCCGTGTCATTTGACGAGGGGCAGGGGAGGAACTGCAGGGGAGAGGGGCTGTCCTCTCGTCCATCCTCTGGTCCATCCTGTCGTCCATCCTGTCGTCCATCCTCTCGTCCATCCTGTTGTCCATCCTCACTCTCCTTCTCCTCCATCTTTTTCTCCGTCTCGCCGTTCACACGCAACATCCTGTCCACCTACGCATGTGTGTACAAACAGACTGTTAAGACCCTGCAGAAAATCACACCGTTATCAATCGCTCATAACTGTTAAACACGCATGGAGATAATGTGTTACTAGCACATAAACTGATAACATCTGCTATCATGAACTGCAAATAGCTTACCATAAAACCGGTGTGCGATTGAGTAAATATAAATGCTCAACGACATACATTTCAACATCAGAAGGAAAACAAAGTTAGGACAGCTCCAATGCTAGCTATCTGAGTAAGCGGCTCTAAGTGTGTGTGCCAGAGGAGTGGAGTTGAGTTGAGCCGTGAGGCGGAGCTCAATAGCGGTGTTGTTGGGCCGGCGGCCGTAACTCAAGCCGTCCCGACTGCAGAATAGAGGCTCTCAGTGGGTCAGCTGTGCTGCACGGAGCCGCCAGCCTGTGTGGGCCTTTTTGTGTCCCGCGGCAGCCCCGGCGTTGGCATGTCGAGGGGAGTGCGCGCTCGGTGCGGACGGGCCGTCCGTGTGCGTCACTGTCCAGCTCGAGAGGCGGAACAGAGTCACTCTTTCACACGCCGCCCACATCGGCCTCGACGCGGACGCATTCCACCCGCCGCCTCCGCCGTGGAGTCAGGGACAGCGGAAAAATAACGGACATTTTTTGAGAAGAAGAATACGGCGACGCCAGAAGCCCTCCTCTTCCATGAGAAATATTCCTTTCCCGGATGTCCTTTCAACATAAATAAACTACAAATCCTATGGCAAAACAGTTTTGTGTGGGGGTCAGGGTGATCGTCCCCTCCCTTTAGCTTCTGCTGTCAGGACTGCTGAACTAAGCTCATCTTTTTAACAACACATTAAACCCATTCATGATGACAAGAGCTCACAAGAATACCTAAAGCTTAACCTCATCTTAAATTAGTTGGCAACAGCAGGATCATGTTAAAACAGGGGGATCATGTTAGAACAGCAGGATCATGTTAGAACAGCAGGATCATGTTAGAACAGGGGGATCATGTTAGAACAGCAGGATCATGTTAGAACAGGGGGATCATGTTAGAACAGCAGGATCATGTTAGAACAGGGGGATCATGTAGGCTCTATGTGAGGTGTTAAACAGAGTCGGTATGCTAACCTTCGCTGGTTTATCTCCGCGGCTGTACGGTTTGGGTGCTAGTAGGGGCAGAGCCTTCAGGGGGCGCTCTGGTGCCGTTGCCGGGGTGAAGTCGCTCACCATGGCCTCCACTGTGGAGGTGAACTTGGGCGCGGGCAGCGACTGCTGACGGAGGTACTGCATGGGGTTAGCGCCACCGCCAGCGCTACTCCCACCGCCACTCCCAGCGCCACTCCCACCGCTGCCGACTCCTCCGCCGTCGCCACCTCCGACCCCGAAGCTGTCGCGGAAGTCCTCCTCGCACGGCTCGAAGACGTCGCCGAAGTCGGGCAGCGGGGGCAGGTGGCAGAAGGCGGCGGCGAGGCCGAGCGGGGACGAGGGGTCGGCGGAGACGCTGCGCTCCAGCAGCTTGGGCTTCAGGCGCTCCATGATGGCCTCGCTGATGCTGAAGCGCTGCGCGTAGCGCTGGAGCACCTGGCGCGCCTCCTCAGGGGTACGCGCACGCCGGTACGCATCGTGCAGCTCACGCTCACGACGCTCCCTATGGGGGAGAGAAAGAGGGAGAGAGAGAGAGAGGGAGAGGGATGGAGAGAGAGGGAGATGGTGATGGAGAGAGGGAGAGAGAGAGAGAGTGGAGAGAGAGAGAGAGAGGGAGAGAGAGAGAGAGGGAGAGAGAGAGAGATGGAGAGAGGGAGAGAGAGAGGGAGAGGGAGAGAGATAGAGAGAGGGAGAGATAGAGAGAGAGAGAGAGGGAGAGGGATGGAGAGAGGGAGAGAGAGGGAGAGAGAAAAAGTAAAATAACTTTTACTCAAATCATTATCACACATTCTCACTGAGTCACATCCGCATGATCTCCCTGTGAGTTGGGTGGGGCTGTGAGAGAGGGATGAAGGCAGGAGAGGGAGATAGATAGATGAAGGGAGACACAGAGGAATGGAGAGAGAGAATATAGAAGGGAGAGTGAAGGAGGGATGGAGGAAAAGAGGGAAGGGAGAATGTATGAGGAAATGGAAAGGGAGACATGAAAGACACAGAGAGGGGAAAGAGCGAAAGAGTGAGAATGGAGGAAATGAGAACAGAAGAGAGGAAATGAAGGTAGAGATGCACAGTGAGCCAGATGAGAGGAGGAAAAGAGGGAGGGATGAGAGAGGGAGAAGCAAAAAGGAGAGCAAAGACACATGGAAAAGGAAAGAGACAGAAAGACAAGAGACAAAAATAGAAACCCAGAGCAAGAATTATGAGGGAATGAGTGAGGTGGAGGTGCACATGATCTCATGCAGTACCCTAACACAACACAAGGGGCACTGCAGCCGTTGCATTCTGACTTCGTTTTGCTTCAGATGATTTTTGAGTGCCCTAGATTTGCTTGCTAGGCATTTGAGTGTACTACTGAATTTGACTGACCTTGAATTTCCCCTGGGGATCAATAAAGTATCTATCTATCTATCTATCTATCTATCTATCTATCTACTGTTAGACTGGTGCTTTTGTCAAAGAAATTAATATGTGTGCACACATCCAGACACACACACACACACACACACACACACAGACACACACACACACACTTACCAAGAGCAACAAACATTCACATGGAGAACAAAGGGAGTTGAAAGAGACCAACAGTAACCCAACCCCAGAATAACATGGACGCTTGGAAGAAAAGGCAACAAAATAAGGCAGCTATCTGCACCTCAGAAGAAGCTCCAGTGGTTAAGATGAGACCTAGCCAGATATTCCCCCACAATAACATTAGAGAAAATAAACACTGAACGTCACACAAAAAGCCTTAACCAGAAATTACGTTGTGTTCTATCACGATGTGTGTGTGTGTGTGTGTGTGTGAGTGAGTGTGTGAGTGTGGGGACATACTTGTCCTCCACGATCTCCTTGTAGGTCTTGATGCTCTTCCTCCGCTGCGGCACGCCTTCATCTCCGCTCAGCAGTCGCTCCATCATCTTCCTCTCCTCCTCCTTCTTGATCAGGTCCTGGGACACACTCCTCCGACGGCTCTTCCACCGAGCCAGGTCCTGGGGCAAACACACAACACACACACACACATTAAATACACACACACACACACACACACACACACACACACACACAGTGTGTTTCAGTGTGTGGGGTGCAGATGCATGAGGGTCGTGTGGGGGACGTTCAGAAGGTCTCAGTGTGTGGGGTGCGGATGCATGAGGGTCATGTCCATCAAGTGGGGCACGTTCGGGGCACTCACGTCCTGCCAGTGGTCCTCTTCCTCCTTCAGCTTGTTGTACTGGTTGTGCATGAGCTCGTGCCGCACCTGACTGTGGGGGTTCAGGAAGACGTCCTCCTCACAGCGCACATCTATCATACTCATACTCCTACACACCAGAGAGAGGGAGAGAGAGAGAGAGAGAGACAGAGAGAGAGAGAGGGAGAGGGAGGGGGAGAGAGAGAGAGAGAGAGAGAGAGGGAGAGAAGGAGAGAGAGAGGGAGAGAGAGGGAGAGAGGAAAAAGAGAGAGAAATAGACAGAGAAACCAAGACATGTGGGTGAGACCACATAAAAACAGTCAGTTGGAAGTCTAGAGTCCCCCTGGTCACTAAGGGGACACTCACAGCACTGATTTATCTTGGATTTCAAAGAATGCCCAACTGTGGTCTAGGCCTTACATAACACCATGGCAACAATGTCCATAAAATAGCTCACATTGCCTGTTTAGTTAAAAAGTGAAGTGACACTCCAGCATGTTTATCTTCTCACCCAGGTCATGCAGCTCATAAGAAATGCACAGTCTTCCCAAGCGAAGCCCACACATAGAGACTCAGTTGGACATGTTAGTGAGCATGCAGAGGGTCTGGCAGGAGAGGGGCTAGTCAGTGGTAGCTCAAAAATGCGTAGCAAAATACTAAGGTCAGAAAAGCTCCATAAAAAAATCCTCAAAGCCGGTCTGGTGGCAAACCAAACCTTCAAATACAATCCGTCATGTCAGGTTTTCCACACTCTATACATGGATATGCTCGGAGGGCTGCATTTAAAAAGCTTTGTTATGTAACATGACTGTGTTGAAATGCAACAGGGCCAAATCAAGCTTTACTGAAGGGGGATACGACTAGACAATAACAAAGAATTCTGTCATCACTTCTAAAAAAAGGAGGCATTCTCATCGGCAGGAAGGAAAACCCCTCACTGACAGAAAGAAACAAAGGTTTCCACCGACTCTTTTTGATAATGTTTCATCTCAACCACCTTAGACTGTAAATATGATAGCCTGTTAGCCAGTACAAAAGGATATGCATACATTAACACACTCGTGCCCCGCAAGAACCGCCCACCCCTACGCACACACACATACAGTTCATAGACATCACTGTGAGTAGTTAACACTGGTTGGCTGGCAAAGCTCTCAGTCGTGTGAGGTGGATACATGCAGAGCACAAAACACACACACACACACACACACACACACACACACACACACACACTCACACACATGCAGTCCGCATGGAATAATGAGCGATTTTACAGAACACTGGATGGACTTACTCAGGGTCATCTGACACACTAGCACTGTGGCTGAATCTATGAGGACAGGACACAAAAAAGAGCACACACACACATACACAATAGTTTACAGCCATATTCAATGAAGCGCACAACACAAACATAAAACAGTATATGTATGGCACTATGAGATCTTAATCATGGATTACAAATGTGTCATTTGTCAACACAGAAACACACTATGGCAAACATGCTGTCTTTTGTGTGACATGTAGAAAGATCGGGAGAATGACACAGCATCAAACTGCAGTACCCACTACCAGCCCATAGAGGGCAGTGTAATCAAACTCTGTCACATAACAGACGCAAATTATAACACGACAGTATCGGAATAGTACAGTCATGCGCAACCACACACACACATGGAAAGGATCTGGTAAAATTAGTCTCTGAGAGTTTGCATCTTTTATTAAGTTGGGGGGCGGGTGGAGGGGAAGGGGTGGTGTGGGGGGGGGGGCTTCAAAGGCAGGCGGGGGCTCATATAACGCCGCCTCTCCAGCTGAACGGGCGCTTCGGTGGGAGTCCCCGCTGTCACTGTGGCCGCAGAGGGCCTTTAAAGGCAGCGCTCCGTGACGTCGGGGACCTGCGGTCGTCCCCAGAGCGGCCACAAGAAAAGGAGGGACGCGAAGCGAGACGGGGAAAAAAACGAACAAGCAAAAAGACGAAAATGACATAGGGGCCATGTGGTGCGTGTGTGTGTGTGTGTGTGTGTGTGTGTGTGTGTGTGCGTGTGTATGTGTCCCTCATAAATGTAAATATGGCGTCTCGCTGCTGTAAAACTGTCATCCTCAAAGCTTGTGGAGGAGGGCATTGAAGAGGGCTCAGAGCATCCCAGGCAGCATAAACACCCATCCGGCCATGTGCTGTCTGTAGTATCAGCCTAACTAAGCTAAACTCTCACAGGGCCGTGTGATGTCTGTAGTATCAGCCTAACTAAGCTAAAGTCTCACAGGGCCGAACGTTGACATCTAATAAAAGTTCTGTCATGCTGTGAGCGCACTAAAATGACAACACTCTTAACTAAGGCAATGGCTTCATAAGGCTCTGTGGATGCCACACACATGCATTTCACACACTACGTACACTCTTAACTAAGACGATGGCTTCATAAGAGGCCACACACATGCATTTCACACACTACGTACACTCTTAACTAAGACGATGGCTTCATAAGAGGCCACAAACATGCATTTCACACACTACGTACACTCTTAACTAAGACGATGGCTTCATAAGGCTCTGTGGAGGCCACACAGCGTCTCTGGGTGACACCGCATGCATTTCACACACTACGTACAGTCTTGTGTTCAGAAGAAATGTGTTGCATTATCCTCCTCTACACTCAATGTACTGAGTGAAAACCAACTGTATTTGTAATGCAATGTGCCGTCCACACATTTGCTTCCTGAGGTCAAGGGTGAAGACTACCAACAGCAGATGGCACCTTCAAAGGCTTAGTGAAGTCATAAGCAGTCCGGGAAGATGAGGCATGGTGCGGACGGCGCCCTGGGCACTCAGTTCCAGATCAATACCACTTTGACTATTCATCCATAAAGCACTCAGCGTTTGGACATGCACAAGCTGGACACACTCCTCCTATTGAGGACTGAACTCTCCTCCCGTCCTGAACTGGCCACGACAGATGCATCCATGCACAAAAGACAGCATCCAAAAGACACAAGCAACTAGAAGCCTCGAAAGCGGGTCATCGGACACAAAGAGGCACGGAGCGTCTGTTGGGCACCTTCAAAGCTCTGGCCAAGACATGAGCTTCTGCACCAGCAAAACAGCATGCGGATGGCAGGCCTCATGCAGCTGCTAGATACACGTTAACACATCAACATTCATTCATCCAAAAGAAGAAAAGCAAGCCTGGCACTCTCACATTGACTTTTACATTCAGCTAACCAGAGTGGTGAGATGCACACCAGCCCTGCAAGGAGGAAGTGGTTCTACAACCAGGCTATGCACAGATTTAATGGCAAAAACAAAACCTCTCTTGGATGTAACAAAAAGCTGTTCCAGTTGAAAAGGCTCTGAAACTGTGACATTTGCACCAGCCTCTCGTATTGATGATTAAAACCTTTACACACAACTCTAATTGTGGCCCTGCAGTAAAAAGTGCATCAGACTGCATACAGCACAAAATGAGAAATAAATATACAACTTAAAATCATAATGCTTTAGAATTTCACTTAGTAAATCTATGTAAACAGTGTCTATGGATTTTTGATGATGGATCTAAGTATTGGCTGGGACTGATAATAATTTTATGATCAATGTTCAATGTAATGATCAGCGTTCAATGTCAGAGCATCATAGGCAGAACTGATTGGGGGGGGGGGGTGGTGGTGGGGGTGATGTGTGTGCGGCGGAGGGATTAGGTCTGACGCTACTGTATGTTAGCCATGTGGAAACATCCGGAAGGCTAGAGGACATGCCAGCCCTGAGAACAGCTGACTCTGGTGTGGATTATAGTCCCAGTCTGGCATGGACCTGTGATGGCCAGATTGGGACTACACCTGCTCCAGACTCCGGTGTTACCAGGGGGGAGTTCACACATGCACTCGGTCGTCAGCGACAGCGGTCGGAGTTTTAGCTCACGTTGGCGACAGCTCGTCGTCCAACCAGGAGGGCCTCCTCCGTGGTTTGTCTGTCTCCGACTCCGCCCCCGGGCTGCCCCCAGCCTGATTGGCTCCCGTTGCGGGGACGGGCAGGAAGTGGGTGGGGCTGGCCCCGCCATGTTTGGGGGAGGTCCGCCTGGCCCACAAGTCACCCCTTCCTGGGTCTGACACGCCCCCTTGCTTTCCAGGCCCCGCCCCATCCACCTTTGGGGGCAGGAACTTCCTGGAAGCATCCGGACTGTCCCTAGGGGAGGGACTGAGTGGGATGGTAACTACGATGGAGGTTGACATGGCGTTGGTCGTCAAGGAAGTGCGGTAGAGTTCCTCAGAACATGAACGGGCGGGGCTTCTGCTGAGAGAAGCAGCCATTCATTGTTGGATTAAACACACACACACCACACACACACACATTCTCTCTCTCTCTCTCTCTCTCTCTCTCTCTCTCTCTCTCTCACACACACACACACACACACACACACACACACACACACACACACACACACACACACACACACACACACATACAACAGACCCAAAACTGACATACAAAAAAAACAACAACAAAGCAGTTATGCACACTGATGTAAATGGGCCGAAAACTGAACAGCATTCTGGGAATAAAACTCCAAGGGGACCAAATATACGCCCCCATAAATCAGACTATTTTGAGAGCAATGGAGAGACATTTCCTGCTGATGTGAAGTCGATACGCTAGCCTTTGTATCATAAGTGCTGTTTCTGCACAGAGACCACTGTCTGCACACACAAGGAGGGAATAATAAACGAGTGCTCACCAGGGAGTGTGTTTTTTCTCTGAGGCAGAAGAGAGTGGGATGGTGTGTGTGTGTGGATCAGAACTGAAGACGTTAATGAGGGGTGTGAGCTGATGGCTTTTAAAAGAGAGTCAGAGGTCAATTCTATCAATTATGTTGTTGTCATACCTGCAGGGGCTACAATGGTGTTCGTACAAACAGAATTCACACGCATGCGGAAAAATGCACAGAAGCCAAAACAAAGAACACAGACACACTCCTAGACACCCGCACATACTCCCACACACGCACACACGCACACACACGCACACACGCACACACACACACGCACACACGCACGCACACACACGCACACACACACACACACACACACACACACACACACACACTAAACACACACACACATGGGATCAGTGGCGGAAAACCTTCTCATTTCCTCCCTTCCTCAGGGTGTGTCACATGTCCTGTACTGAGGGATTGCGAGTGTGTCAGGAATGCGAGTGTGTGTGAACAGGAATGTAAGAGTGTGTGTAGTGTGTGTGAGAGTGTGTTAGTGTGTGTAGTGTGTGTTAGAGTGTGTGTAGTGTGTGTGAGAGTGTGTGAGTGTGTGAATCTGTGAGTGTGTTCACATTATTTTACAAGATATTTTTCATGCCTTTGATAAATTAAATTAAACATTCCTAAGCAATAGATACAGTATTTGTGATCACACAGATATACTGGTGGTATATACGAGGCTTTTAAGTACAAAGCTACACACACACACAAACACACACACACACACACACACACACACAATCACGCACATTCAGAATATCAGACTCAGCTGTTTCCACATCCTCGCGTTGCCTGGGTGACAGTCCTAATGTTAGATCTTGCCCAACGTCTCTCTCCACACCCCCACATCCTCTCCAGTGCCAGGGGTCAAAGGGCAGCCCACAGCATCACTGATGCATCATGGGACGGAACACACAGACAGACACACAGAAAAACCCAGACCGCTGCTGCCGCTCTTCAAGAAACAAAAGCCCGTTTCTCTTTCCCTCTTAACACACACACACACACACACACACACACACACACACACACACACACACACACACACACACACACACACACACACACACACACACACACACACAGATATAAATTACACCATGAGAATCGCAAACATCAGACGCCTGGCGAAAGCACATGAGGAGCCCCAAACCGTCTGGCTCTTGCACAGGGGAGTGAGATGAAGGCCAGGCTGAAAGAGAGAGAGAGCGAGAGAGATGCTCCAGCCAACTCCAACCACGCCAGAAGGGAAAGCATACCCCCCCCCCCCCAGAACAACTAACCCCTGGGCCTGGACTACGAGAATAAGCGTCCGGGGCTTCGCTTATAAAGAAAGCCTCACTTATCAACAAAGGTGGAGGCCACGAGCAAAGAGTCATACTTTCCCACTTTCTAGACCAGGAGAGAGCGGGTGAAGCCGCTCTTGGGTTAAAAGCCCTGATGAGAATGCCATTTGTGGTGAGAGAGACATCTGAAGGAATAAATTGCCATGCTGTTCAGCGTCTCCTCGGAGGTGACTTTTTATAGATAATAAATGAACTAGTGAGTGGAATGGAGAGCACACAGGCACTGCCATAAGGAGTCGGGGGACTTCAGGGAGAATTCAGGGTGTTGGTAAGGGGGTGGGTTGGTAAGGGGCAGGTGAGGGGTGGGTTGGTAAGGGGGTGGGGGTGAGGGGCAGGTTGGTAAGGGGGGTGGGGGTGAGGGGGGGTGGTAATAGGGCAGGGGGTGAGGGGCGGGTTGGTAAGGGGCCAGGGGTGAGATGGGGAGGGGAGGGGGGGGTAAGAGGGCGGGGGGTGAGGGGCGGGTTGGTAAGGGGCCAGGGGTGAGATGGGGGGGGGGGGGGTAAGAGGGCGGGGGGTGAGGGGTGGGTTGGTAAGGGGCCAGGGGTGAGATGGGGGGGGGGGGTAAGAGGGCGGGGGGTGAGGGTGGGGGGGGGGGGGTAAGAGGGCGGGGGGTGAGGGGCGGGTTGGTAAGGGGCCAGGGGTGAGATGGGGGGGGGGGGGGGGTAAGAGGGCGGGGGGTGAGGGTGGGGGGGGGGGGGGTAAGAGGGCGGGGGGTGAGGGTGGGGGGGGGGGGGGTAAGAGGGCGGGGGGTGAGGGTGGGCAGGTCAGCACCTTGAGTCAGTCGCTGCTGTCTGGTTTTGCTGCTGCTTCTCTGTGTGTGTCAGTGGGAGTGCACTGGAGGATTCTGGGATAGGACTGGGAGGCTTGTTTTCGGCATGACTGCAGTCATGGCTCTCCCTCCTTGTGATAAACACACTAGCCTCCTCCTCCTCCTCCTCCTTCCTCTCCTCCTCCTCCTCCTCTTCACCACCGTCTCTCTGGTGCTCCTCAGGCTCCTGTTGGGGGGGCGCGGGGCAGATGATGGGGGCTACAGGGTGGGGGTCTAGTGGGGTTATGTTGGGGGGGCTCTCACAGTCTGGGGCGTCACTCACACTACCCCCCCCCCCCCCCACAATGACAACGGTGCCGGTAGAGACAACAACAGGGATGTTAAAGAGGATCAGGTGACGACCACAACATGACCAGGAATGTGACCATAACACACCGTAAGGGAGTGTGTTATGTGTGGGAGGACACCACCAGCGATACAGGAGAGTCACATGGTGGCGTCACAGAAACACATTGGAACATGGGAGGACACATCAAACGAGGAAGACAACCCAGTTGGGGAGGAGAGTAGAAGGGTACACACACACATTGAACACACACATTGAAGGGTACACACACACACACACACACACACACACACACACACACACACACACACATGGAAGGAAAAAAACAAAAAAGAAGGAACATTTGAAAGAAGAAAAAAACAGTGGGCGATTAACATCACAGACTTAGAGTAGAGAAAAGACATGACAAGTGAACAAATCATTTCAAAAGATGGAATTATAAAATTCCATTGGCAAGAGTCATGGCGCCTGTGATAGGTTTTTAACTCAGTCACAAATGATATGTTTCACTTGTCTGTGTTCACTACCATGGTGATAACACAACTGGCGTTCACAAGTGCACATGGGACAGCAGGCCTTGGGAGGACTCAAGCCAACCAGGATGCACACAAACACACACTCTGAAGGACACACAACCCCCTCTTGCACAAGAACTGCTCTCCCACATAGGGCTGCACGGGCCAGTGATTCCCTCACATTCAGACCATGCGTTCTGCAAAATACCTATGGTCACTGGATGTGGAGAGCAACTTCCTTCAAATGATAAGTACCATCTTTATGTGACCGTGTCAAGCGAAAAGTGGCCTGAAACAGGGAGGGGAAAGAGGCTCGTTGGACGACTTCTGAAAAATGGTGAGGTCGAGATTGAAACCTCCGGAATGCCTGTACGAGCACACTCCCGTGTTTTTGTGGAAAACCCAGAGAGACGTGTGTGTGGGGGGGGGGGGGGGGGGGGGTGTCTGCATGTTTTGGGAATCCTCCATGTCTGCTCCATGCCTTCGTCTTCTCAATTTCACGCGTGTTAGCGCAGATTGGTGCAGTATGTACTGTATGAGAGCTCAGGTCTGGCCAATTACAACACATCTGGTCCACATCAACCCCATCCCTTCATACCTCCCTACTGTAACAGAGAACAGAAAGGGAAAGAGAGAGAGAGAGAGGGAGGAGGAGGAGGAGATCGAGAGAAGAGATGGAAAGAGGGTGTAGATAGAGATAGAGTGATAGAGAGGGATAAAGAAAAAGAGAGGAAGAAAGAGAGAGAGAGAGAAATGAGAAAAGAGACAGAGGCTGAAAAGAGAGGAAGAGAGAGGGAGAGAGATGGGGGGGGGAGGAAGGAAGAGAAACACAAGCCAGCAGTTTCCTTCTCTAAAGCCTTGATGATGTTCCGAATCAACTAAGAACATATTCCCAGGCTTCCAGATCTTTCCAGTTCAATCAAGATGAGCGGGAAGGTTGGCTGCGTGTCTCAGCCCATTTCTAAAAGTGTTCTGTTGAAATTGGCCACTCGAGAAGGGTGTAAGACCAAGCGTGAATTATGGGGTGGAAGACAGTCCATCCGACAACACTTTCTCCTAAAACACTTTCCCTGAAATGCCTGGCTCTGAGAACGCCGCCTGTCCTCGCTATCTCTCCCTGCCTGTGTGAGGTTTGTCAATGTGTGTGTCCTAGACGGCCAGATTCTTTTAGAAGACACGGGGGCACGAAGACAGAGCAACTAGCAAAGTCTTTTACTTTCTCTTCTCTTTCGCACATTTCTCTCCAAATAAACCTCGTCATATCTGACACCCCGTTTACACTTCCAGGCAGGCTCGACACGGAGACCTTGTCCCTCTGCTCAACTCTGCTCCCGTCAGGGAGTATTTCACACACAGACATACACACACACACACACGCGCACACACACACATACACACATACACACACACACACACACACACACACGCACACACACACACACACACACACACACACACACACACACACACACACACACACACACACACACACACACAGACGCGCTTCACGGTTGCTGTAAGGGGCTTAAAATGCACAATATGGGATATATTCAGACTGTCAGCTATGACAGAGATGTTATACAAGCTGTGTGTGAAACAGGGGCAGGTTAGTCCTCCCCCTGAAACACCTGGTGATACGACCACACAGACTCACACCGCCAACCACTGGTTCACCACTGGGCTTCTGATGAGATATCCGTTGGTGTGGCAACTGTTTATTACGGTTCTTGATCGTGGCTATTTTAAGGTGCTGCATTTCTCCTGCTTGCAACATACTGGCACAATGTTCTAATCAATTTACATCTTTTTTCCACCTACTGAATACTTTAACAGGAAACAACAGATGCCAGGGCATTAAAGAGAAAAACTTGCCTGCACAGTTTTATTACATAAGTCCCTGAAGACTCAGAAGGCTGTAGGTAAATAAAACCAAGCTCAGTGTGATTAGTGAACAGACAGGGACTTTCACTTTTTTAATGGTTGGTGCTAATCACCCGATCAGAAGCGGTCAGGCTGCACACATTACACCCCATATCATGACCACAATATCTCTACAGCCAATAACCAACCCTACACACCAGTGTACAGAGTAGTATAGAACAGATCTCAAACACTCATTAATAATGCTTGGAAATGATGCCTGTTCACAGAAGCAATCAGATATATTTACAGATATATTTACGATAACCTACAATATCTAGAATACTGCACTGGCAGTAACTTGTCCAGATTAATTATTGGACCAGATAACTGAATATGCACATGCAGCATCAGTACAGTGTGTGCTTTTATTTATGTAAAGCATGTTGAATTGCCTCTGTGAATGAAATGTGATGTATAACTTGCCTTGCCTTGCCTTGCTTTGCTTTGCTTTGCTTTGCTTTGCTTTGCTTTGCTTTGCTTTGCTTTGCTTTGCTTTGCTTTGCTTTGCTTTGCTTTGCTTTGCTTTGCCTTGCCTTGCCTTGCCTTGCCTTGCCTTGCCTTGCCTTGCCTTGCCTTGCCTTGCCTTGCCTTGCCTTGCCTTGCCTTGCCTTGCCTTGTCTAAAGTTAAACGCTAGCTGACTGCCCAGGGCTGCTCACCTGAATGGCCGGTCCCCCCCGATGGGCGAGGTGGCAGTGCTCCAGCTCTTGCGTCCGCCCTCCTCTCTCTCGGGGCGCTTGCGTCGCAGTGGCGCGGGCATGTAGGCCGTCTGGTTGCTCTTGTTGGGCAGGAACTGGTTGAAGGGCAGCGGCGTGCGCGGCTCGCTGACCGATGTGCGCCGCGCCAGCATGTCATCCTTACGCACGTCCGGCATCCGCCGGTGGTGGTGCGGGAAGTCGGACTCCGAGTCGCTGCCGCGGCCTGGTGGGGTGAAGGGGTCAGAGGTCAAAAGAGGTCATGATAGGTCAGGGAAGGTCACTGCTGGAGAAGAGGTCAGTCAGTGAGCCTAACAGTAATCAAAGTAGAATTAGAAGTTTACAGTAGCAATAAAGCTCAGAAAGACATCACGTCATATTCATATTCAGTGCTCGTCGTGTGCATCTACCCCAACAGAATGACTGCATGCTCCCTCTACATATTGTATTGTCATTGACATTTACAAAGAATGTACCACAAGTACGAATAACACATTTGATATTCTTAAAATATTATAGAAAGTGTTCCTAGTTAAAACCACAGGCCAGTTATTTAAGGACCCTACTGCCTTATTTATGGAGGCAAGACAAACGGCAGGCGGCTGGTCCTGCATGGGCTCGTTACAGGCATCAGAGAGCCGCAGCAGGGTCCAGTGAGCTCAGTGTTAATGCAGTCATGGGTGGGCGATGACCAACAGAGCCCATGGTGTCAGGGAAATGTGCCCAGACAGAGCTGTGGGAGTGAATGTGTGTGTGTGTGTGTGTGTGTGTGTGTGTGTGTATGTGTGTGTGTGTGTACAGTATGTGTGTGTGTCCGTATGTGTGTGTGTGTGTGTGTGTGTGTGTGTGTGTGTGTGTGTGTAAGGGAGAGCTTTGCCTGTCACCAGCTCACACCACCCCCCTGCACTTTGACAAACAGAACTGCATTGCACAAGCCCAAAACCAATGTTTAAAAACAAAAGAGTAACAAAATTACGCTTACTTTGTAAAATATATCCAGAGAGCTCTGAGTTTGACAAGTTTGTTATGGCAAAAAACAGAATGGTTTACATGTCTAAATGACCTTCATCCTCCTTCAAGGACAAAGGAGGAAACATTCCCTAAGCTATCACCTTCTAAAAGGACCTCACCCACACTCTTGTGGTGCCCCAAATGCCTTGCATACATCTCTCAATGTCTCCGTTTCTCAACCCTTGCAAATTCCTCTCTCCAAGATGGCAGCCACATGTGTGTTTGGCTCAGGGAAGGTTATACTGTCAGTATGGCCGAGGTCTGATATCAACCAACCAAACAGAGATCAACCCAACAGCAAAATTCCTCCCAAAAAGAAACAGTGTGCTTTTCCCTTTTGATTTGTAATTGGTGGCTAACTGTTGGAGTTGAATGACTGACACAGGGTCAGTGGAAGGAAGGCCTTGGGGTAGCCTTGCTTCAAGAGGACCGTGAACTCCTTTAAGGGAAAAATGCAAAAAGGTTGAACATCCAATTGGAGACAGATTACCAGCAGGTCGTATGTGCATTGCCTCAGAGTGTTTTTAATAAGTCTGTAGAGATCTGCTGCACACATGTGCGTTTCTTTGAGGATGAAAGTGCCCCTATTCATTGTGTTCCTTACTGTGCTATTTACATATACATTATCATATTACAGTGAAGGAATATGTATGGGTGGTTGCACCCTGTGTCAATGATATGCATGGCATAACAGTAAAGTACAATATGGGTGTTCTAGTACACGGCTGCTACACTAGACCATGCATTGCTAATATGATCCCCTTCCGCTTAGTGGATCAGTCGTCAGGGGAACACCAGCATATGGACAGGAGAAAGGATGGAAAGATCAGAACAATCGGGGGGTGGGGGGGGGGGCGTCCACCACACCGCAGTGCTACTGTATCCCGTCACGAGACGCTGGTCAAACACAGCAGTGGACCAGTGGAGGTTTAGTCTCTCCACACAACATTTCCTCCCAAAACAATTACTTTTTTTTTCCTAAAAAAGGCCTCAAGCCAGTATCCAATTTTGATCCTCTCTTTTTTAATTCCCCCCTCATCGCCCTCTTATGATATCAAGTTCATTCTGGTCCTTGCGCTAATTATTGTTTGGATCAAGTGAGTTTCATAGCATGGAACACGGGGCCCTTGCTCAGACGTGAGGTCGTGGAGGTCTCGGTTTGTTTGGGGTAAACACCCTGAATAGGAGATTCTTTATGCTCCAACCCTCCAGCATCCATCTCTACAGCCCCACAACACCTCCCTACTCCTCCCCTTCTCTCCTCTCCTCTCCACCCCTCTCCTCCACCCCTCTCCTCTCCTCTCTTCTCCTCTCCTCTCCACCCCTCTCCTCTCCTCTCCTCTTCTCTCCACCCCTCTCCTCTCCTCTCCTCTCCTCTCCTCTCCTCTCTTCTCCTCTCCACCCTCTCCTCTCCTCTCCTCGCCTCTCCTCGCCTCTCCTCTCTCCACCTCTCCTTTCCTCTCTTCTCCTCTCCACCCCTCTCTTCTCCTCTCCACCCCTCTCCTCTCTTCTCCTCTCCTCTCCACCCCTCTCTTCTCCTCTCCACCCCTCTCCTCTCTCCACCTCTCCTCTCCTCTCCTCTCTTCTCCTCTCCTCTCCTCTCCTCTCCCCCCCTCTCCTCTCTTCTCCTCTCCTCTCCACCCCTCTCCTCTCCTGTCCTCTCCACCCCTCTCTTCTCCTCTCCTCTCCTCTCCTCTCCACCCCTTTCCTCTCCTGTCCTCTCCACCCCTCTTCTCCTCTCCTCTCCTCTCCTCTCCTCTCCACCCCTCTCCTCTCCTGTCCTCTCCACCCCTCTCTTCTCCTCTCCTCTCCTCTCCTCCCCTCTCCTCTCCTCCCCTCTCCTCTCCTCTCCTCTCCTCTCCTCAACTCTCCTCTCCACCCCTCTCCTCTCCTGTCCTCTCCACCCCTCTCTTCTCCTCTCCTCTCCTCTCCTGTCCTCCCCTCTCCTCCCCTCTCCTCTCCTCTCCTCTCCTCTCCTCTCCTCTCCTCTCTTCTCAGGAGCCAGTTCTCTCTCTGTCCACACCTCCTGGACTCCATCCAAGGGTTTTGTTTAGCATTTCCCAGAAGGGCCAAGCAACAAGCGCAGCATGTTACCAGCAGGCATCAAACACCGCAACAGCAGCAGCAGCAGCAGCAGCTTCTGAGCGTCAGGGCTGAGGTCCTGGCTCCTGGGCCCTGGGGTCTGCAGAATCCGGGGGCCGATCGCTTCTCCAAACGGCCCGGGACAAAGTATGCACGTGAAAACCACCGGCTTTTGCTTGTTATTGGTCGGGGGGAAAGTATGCATTTGAAGTGGACAGTGTTTGTTTGTAATTTGTGGTGCAGAAGTATGCATTTGAAGCTGGCCCGGCTTTGTTTAATAATTCATCTCCTTTTGAAAAGAGAGAGCGGCAGGCATCTAGGCAATAAGAAGGTCGCTGACTCAAAGCTGTCTGCTGCGAGGACGAGGCTGTGTTCCCTAATGGACTGGTGAAGGCCAGGGACAACTGAGGGAAACCATGTCCAGATAAGGAAAACGTTTCCTGACAAACACCAGCCCAAAGAGAGGACGTTATCTTCATTCACCATTGCAGTTACATAGACTGCCATACAGAATAAAAACTGTTGTTATGGATGTCATTAT
>NW_027468657.1:14214320-14221820 GCF_046254945.1 Alosa pseudoharengus
CTTTAAGTGGATTTAGGCTATCGTTTTACAGAGCACTGTGAATGGCCAGTCACGCTCCAGTGTCCCTTTCAAGAGAGTTCCATTATCAGCATCATAGTTGGCCCCACAAGACTTCCTTTTTAACATTCCATATGTTATCTTAATGCAGAGGAAGTAGATTGGGGCCCAAATAGAACGTTCAAGCATTGTTTTTGTTTTTATTGTTGAAAGGGTCTATAGGAGTGGGTTAACATTGTGGAGGGCTTGGTGTCTCACGGCTGGAGACTGATTAATATTGACAAGGTATGATCATGCAGGGATTTGGACGTGACTGGCGATGTTACGCTGTGTTCATTTATTGTGCACGTGGAGACTGCACAGGAGCCATTTAGTGCATGATTTCAGTGCACAGTTTCTAACACGCTTGAACCAACAACACGTGACGACACAACCCATTTAGCCTTCTCTCTCCCACCCTCTCCCATTCGGACTCTCTATCTATCTGCATCTCTCTCTCTCAGTCTCTCTTCATTGATTGATTGAAGTGTTGTGCTGTTGTGCAACGCAATAAAGTACAATTCAAAATCCCTGTCTCTCTTTCTCTCTCTCTCTCTCTCTATCCATCTATATCTCTCTCTCTATCTGTCTCATTCTCTGTCCCTCCCTCTTTCTCTCTCTCTCTCTCTATCTATTTCTCTCTCTCTCTCTCTCCCTGTGGTTTATCCTGGTTGAAGGAGGACATGGATGGCAGGGGGTCGGCAGGGACAATGGCTGCCTTTGATTGGCTGCATTCTTTCCATCACCCCAATCTGTCCACTAAAAGGTGACCGTTAACCAGCAACGCATACACATGCGCGCACACACACACACACACACACACACACACACACACACACAGGCGCTCGCACACACACACACACACACACACACACACACACACACACACACACATATACACATGCGCGCACACACACACACACACACACACACACACACACAAGTATCCATACACAGAAAGCAGCACCGTTCAACAGCCACACACAAACACATCTATCATCCTTCTGAAAGCTTCTAATAAAAGAACCGAGTCCATCTCTGGTCTCAAATGACCCCCCACTGTAGTGCGCCGCGTCATCACCAACGGCCAGACAGAGGCACGAGATCATCAAACGCACAGTCAGAGCCATGCAGACACCCGCTGCAAATAATGGCCCTTATTCTTCATTGTGTACAGCAGTGCGGAGGCTGAATTCACTCTCTGCTAGAATGGACAGTCTGTTTGGGAGAGTGGACGGCAGCTGGGAGAGTGCTTTGCGGGGACAGCGCCATCGCGGCCGTTATACAAGGGACACCCATCACATGACGGGCCCAAGAAATAAATTGCAGCCGGCTGACATCATTCCCCCTTGAGCGTGCGGCGCGCTCCACGAGTTTGCTCAGCGGGTGTGCACGTGTGTCTGCGTCTGTTTGGGAGTATGCTAGTGTGTATGTGTGTGTGTGTGTGTGTGTGTGTGTGTGTGTGTGTGTGTGTGTGTGTGTGTGTGTGTGTGTATGTGTGTGTGTGTGTGTGTGTGTGTGTGTGTGTATGTATGTATGTCTGAACATATGCTGTGTCTATAAGTCTGTGTTTCTGTATGTGTGCCTGTGCATGTGTGTGTTTGTGTGTTTGTGTGTGTCTGTGTGTGTGTGTGTGTGTGTGTGTGTGTGTGTGTGTGTGTGTGTGTGTGTGTGTGTGTGTGTATGTGTGTGTGTGTGTGTGTGTGTGTGTGTCTGAAAACATTTATATGTTGTGTCTATAAGTCTGCATGTTTCCGTATATATGTCTGTGCATGTGTGTGTGTGTGTGGTGTGTGTGTGTGTGTGTGTGTGTGGTGTGTGTGTGTGTCATTACCTATGCTGTGTCTATAAGTCTATGTGTTTCTGTATGTGTGCCTGTGCATGTGTGTGTGAGAGTGTTTGTGTGTGTGTACATGTGTGCATATGCTGTGTCTATAGGTCTGTGTGTCCGAATGTGTGTGTGTGTGTGTGTGCGTGTGTGTGTGTGTGCATATGCTGTGTCTATAAGTCTGTGTGTCCGAATGTGTGTGTGTGTGTGTGTGTGTGTGTGTGTGTGTGTGTGTGTGCCTATAAGTCTGTGTGTCTGTATGTGTGTGTGTGTGTGTGTGTGTGTGTGTGTGCTATGACTATCAGTGTGTGTTTGTGTGTGTGTTTGTGTGCTATGACTATCAGTGTGTGTGTGTGTGTGTATGTGTGCTATGACTATCAGTGAGTATGTATGTGCGTGAGTTTGTCTGTGTGTGTGTGTGTCTGTGTGTGTGTGTCTGTGTCTGCATGTGTCATCAGGGACCTGTAAAATCCACAACTGTGGCGCTCTGGACCCCTTGAGCCCAGCATGCACCGGCACCGGCAGCCGCGGTGGCGGGGTCCCGTCCTGAGCTCATGGCTGGCACGAGGACAGATCCTCTCCTCTCCGTCTGCAGTGGACACAACTGTCTGAGGTCATGGCCAGAGAATGATGGTGGGGGGGGGGGGGGGGGCAGAGCACCTTTCCTTCCCCAGAGAAGATGCCCAAGCCTGGCTGGGACAGCTGTGATAACTCCCTACTTCAGTCCCATCCTGGATCTCTATTGATCACAGTGTTTCCCATACATGGACTTATTTGTGGCGGCCCACCACAATATCAACATTGACCACCACACAATGAGTTTCCAGGTTGTACTAAATTGTGCTTAAATCTGGTTCGTCATAACCACGCTATGCTAATTTGTTAAAAACTGTTGAATTCAAGTTAATTCTGCAAACCTACCCCCACAAATAGTCAGTTCTGTGGGAAACACTGGGATCAGGACCGCAACCCCCAAAATCCATCATTGTACTATAAACATCATAACCTATAGACGGTCTTCAAAACAAGCTGTCTTTATCATTTTATGATAGATTGTAGCAAAGCAAAGGCCCTTGGGAAATGTATTCTTGAACTTAAGGAAACAGTCTGCAAATTCCACTTCCTCTCGTACCTTTCGCATCTGTGACAGAAGCCCTTCAAACTCCTTCAGGTCCAGCGTCGGGCCGCTGTAAGACGCACAGCTGTTTGCAGCCTTTCCCAGCCAGTAAATGGTTATCAGCACCTGCGACCATAAAAACAAGCCAATAAGCAAACACACTCATAAACACACACACACACACATAAACACACACACACACACACAAACACCTGCTCATCTGAACAGACCGCTCTCAATTCCACAGAGAGGGGGGGGGGGGGGGGGGCAGCCAATGTCACTTCACGGTATATAAATGCCACGTTACATAAGTCACGCATAAGTCAATCTGCAGACGTCTTGTTCATCTGACGGTGAGCACATTTTTCCACTTGGTTACCGGTGCGAGCCAGCCTGCAGCCAAAGCTAGGTGAAGCTAGTTCTGTTTGAGAAAACGCCATCCATAACCCTCATCTGGGAGTGTTCCGAGCCTAGCTACGCTAATGTGGCTCCACCACTGGACAGACAAGAGCAACCTGCATGTCACACACACACACACACACACACACACACACACGAGCAATCTGCATGTCTCACAGCAGCAGGACCTGCTCAGCTGATGACAGGGTTACAGCTAAAGGACCTTGAGAGACGATCCAACAGTGAACACGAAAAAGGCAAAGGGGATCTATTTAGTTCCCCTAAGGGAGAGAAGCGGAGGGAGAGAAGGCCAGGGTGGGCCTGTGACGGCCATGTTTGAAGGAGAACTAACAGAAGAACTAACAAGGGAACTATCAGAGGAACTGCTTTCTATAGCATATACCCCAGAGCCTAAGTTACTGGTTACATTATCTATACAAACCTAATGAGGGAGCGCAAACAGGCACTTTCACAACCACACACACACACAGACACACACACACACACACACACACACACACACACACACACACACACACACACACACACACACACACACACAGACACAGACACAGACACAGACACAGACACAGACACAGACACGGACACGGACACGGACACGGACACGGACACACACACACACAGACACACACTCACAAGAGAAGACGTAAAGGATGAAGAAGCAAACACCTGCCTGTCCGACCCCATGCCAGACAATGCACCAAAACACAAAACGAGGGCAAACACACTGACCATAACACACACACAGCTCCCTTTCCGCAAGGGTTGCAAGTAATCATGACCAAGGTTTGCAATCCAAACAAACCAATGCACACACACACACACACAAGTGCGCACACACACACATACACACACACACACAGACACACACACACACACACTGGTGAAGATATGAGGGTGTGCTGAAAGGCTTTGTCTGCTGGTGGCTCTGTGTCTCTGTATGTGTCTAGACCCAATCAGGCCCTGTGTGTTTATCCTGCGCCCCTGCACAAACAAGACAACAAGACAAGAGCCTCCCTCGTTTCCCTCTCACCTCTCCCCACACCACATCACACCGCTCCACACCATTCCACTCTACCCCACCCGATCCCACTCTACTCCACTCAACTCCACACCATTCCACTCTACCCCACCCGATTCCTCTCTACTCCACTTCACTCTACTCCACACCATTCCACTCTACTCCACACCATTCCACTCTACTCCACTCTACTCCACACCATTCCACTCTACTCCACACCATTCCACTCTACTCCACACCATTCCACTCTACTTCACTCTACTCCACACCATTCCACTCTACTCCACACCATTCCACTCTACTCCACTCTGCCCCACCCGATTCCACTCTACTCCACTCTACTCCACCCCACTTCACTACCTCTGGCCTGTCAGCAGCCCTCACACACAGACAGGCACAACACAAGGCACTTGACATGGACACCTTCATCTTGAGTGAGTGTGTGTGTGTGTGTGTGTGTGTGTGTGTGTGTGTGTGTGTGTGTGTGTGTGTGTGTGTGTGTGTGTGTGTGTGTGTGTGTGTGTGTGAAGAGAGAGAGAGAGAGAGAGAGAGAGAGAGAGAGAGAGAAAGAGAGAGAGAGAGAGATGATGTGAATGTGTGTGTGTGTGTGTGTGTGTGTGTGTGTGTGTGTGTGTGTGTGTGTGTGTGTATTGTATAGAGGGAGCCTACGTCATGCGAGTGCACTGAAACTGCACTGACTCAGCAAATAGAGCAGAGAATCCCAAGAGCTCTTTTGTCAATGTATTTCAACCCCCGTCACTGATGCATAGCAAGCCCCCCTCCCATCACACACACACACACACACACACACACACACACACAGACACACACACACACACACACACACACACAGGCACACACACACAGACACACACACACACACACACACACACATACGATGCGCACACACACACACACACAGGCCTGCATATATTACATTCTTTTGGTTTGTAATTAAGGAAGCTTTATAGGTATGTGAGAAATTGCCTCACAGGGCCCAGCCCCCCATCACAAAATGTCAAAAGTGATCAGGGAGGCAATGCATTCTTATGAAGCCAGCACTACAACAGCTTAGTGTGGGGGTGGGGTGGGGGGGTAGAGGTTTGAAATATGTACATGAAGAAATGATTAGTTGCAGCTCTCCGTCTCTATCTCTCTCTCTCTCTCTATGCCTCTATCTCTCTCTCTCTCTATCTCTCTATGTTTCTCTCTCTCTCTATCTCTCTATCTCTCTATCTCTCTCTCTATCTCTCTCTCTATATCTCTCTGTCTCTGGCCCTTTCAGTGTGACGCCCAACCCACCCTCCATCAACAACAGCAGTGCAGTGCTCATGTGAAGAAACTTCTAGAAGGCTCATAGAGAGCAGGGACTGGCAGCTTCCACCAGCAAATCTGAACATGGCTGCCAGCCGGGCTCATCCTGGCATCCTCTTTTTCTCTCTCACACTTCACCCAATCCGCGTGTCACCAGCAGATCGATCACCACAGAGGCCAAATGAGGTGGATTCCACCAGAGGTTTCACACAGAGATTCCATGGTCTGCCTTAACAGGTGCCTAAACCAAGCGTTCAATGGCACATCCAGAATGGTGCAACATACCATTAACATTAGGGCTGCAGTAACTCATCGGTTAATCGATTAGTTGTCAACTATTAAACTAATTGCCAACTATTTTGGTACTCGATTAATTGGTTTGTGGAAATATGTCAAAGGTCTCTGATTGCAACCTTTTAAACTTTAATATTTTCCGCTTTACTTACTGTTGAATGACAGTAGACAAAATATCTTTGGCATGTGGGCTTTGTGGAACACTGGTTGATTCTTTTAATCTTTTCCTGACATTTTACCAATCAAACAACCAACTGGTTAATCATGAAAATAATTGACAGATTGATAGACAAAGAAAATAATTGTTAATTGCAGCCCTACATAACAGCAGCTGAATAACTAATAACCACACAGCACAGACACACAGACACACAAGCTGAATGACTAATAACTAATTAGCACACACTGAATGTTGGTCCTCACCTCACTGCTGATTCTCTGGCTCTGCTACACATTGCAGACTTAAACTTCAGATCTGACCAGCCCTGCACACTCTCTCAATCTCAGAACTGAGTTAAGTGTGTGTGTTTATGTGAGTGATTTTTATGAGAGTATAGCTACCTGAGCTCCAGCTCAAGGGGCTGCGCACCTGACGGTCTAATTGAGCACGCTCAGATGACCAGCTAGGTGTACCTCACAGCAACGTCCAGTCTGACAGCTCTGATGCCCACAGGGTTTCAGACCCCTGCTTTCTCTCAGCCACTCACAGTAGCTGTCAATCATCTCTGATTGACAGAAGATGGCCACACCACGCCCGTCCAGCACAATAGACTCTTTTAGGCGCTCAGAGCCAGTCTGGCGCTGCCCCAACGAGAGACTTACACAACCAGCTTGACATGCTGGAGGCAAGCGATCAGTATTTACTCATAAACACACCAGGACGTGTTTACTCTGTGTGGGACTGTCCAAACATGCAGTAATGCCAGTGTTTACCCAAACTAAGCCTTCTTAACCCCAACACAACACCCTCAGTTATCATAAGAGCATCTCCAAATCCAAATCTGACAAAGGAGCATCCTCGTTTACTAAACATCTGGACGCCGAGGCCTGCCGAGGCGGACTGCTCTGTAACAGCTGGATTCTGAGGGCTGTGTGTGGAATCGCTGTGCATTTCTGGGTCCACTCTAGGGAGGACAATACAGTAGTGTCCCTTTTGCAGGGTGCAGCCATTCCCACTATAGCTAACTGTCAGCAGTCTGCAAAATGCTAACCAAACACACGCGCACACGCACGCACGCATGCCCACACACACACACACACACACACACACACACAATGTTGTTGTCTCCATAAACCATGCCAGGATATGCCCTATCGAAACTACCGTAGGGCACAAACATCACGCCTTGCCTGCAAGAGCACGCTCACGGTTTTGTTTCATAAGCACGGGAGGCAGGTGGAGCGGCAGGTCTGACATTCTTACAGGATGAGCACAGAGCCTGAACACACACAGGCACCGCGGAGGACAAG
>NW_027468657.1:14231735-14244235 GCF_046254945.1 Alosa pseudoharengus
CTACAAAAGTAATGGCCATATTCCCTTGAAAGGGATTGTGTATGCATCTTTCTATTCTGTACAGAATCCTCAGAGAGAAGAAGAGAAGAAGAAAGGATTCTAAAAGGAGTAGACATGTGGTCTGGTCACACACACACACACACACACACACACAGTCTCAAACACACACACACACACACACACACACACACACAATATGGTCTGGTCAATGTCCAAACCCAAAGAATTCTTCTAACCGGCTCTGTGTCCACTACATATTGTGTATGTGTCGTCCCCCCCCCCCCCTGTAGACGGTATATAAGGAAATGTCCAGCATGGCACCACCTGACCAGCTTTCCCAGACTTGTATGAGTCTGATTGGGACCAATCAGAAGTTGCCGTGAGGCCTTTTGTTTGCTATGGGAGCGGATGCAGGCACTGATGGAGGTATACAGAACCAAGTAGAGAGGAAATGTTGGGGTATTGTGAAGAGTGGCGGTCCAGTGTGTGTGTGTGTGTGTGTGTGTTTGGTGTGTGTGTGTGTGTGTTTGGTGGTGGTGTGGGGGTGGGGTGGGGTGGGGTGGGCGGCGGGAAGTCATTTTTACGCTGAGGCTATTCTTCTTCAGACGGTTTCCTTCCAGGATGCACCTCTGAAACAGAGCTGCTGCAATATGGAGTGAGAGAAAGGAGAGAGAGATAGAGAGAGAGAGAGACATAGTGGGAGAGAGAGAGGGAGAGGAACAAAGAGAGAGAAAGACAGAGAGGGAGAGAGAGAGGGAGAGTGAGAGAGAGAGGGAGAGGGAGGAGAGGGAGGAGAGGGAGATCCCTGGAGACCCTGTCTGGATGTTGCTCAGAACCAAAGTGCCAACTGGGGCAAGTGGGTGCGGGAGGGGTGCGGGAGGGGTGCGGGTGGCGAAGGGTCAGAATCCACACTCTTCCTGCTCTTAACTTAACCACCACACTCACGTGAGGCCTGAGACCCTGCCAGGCTCTTTGTTTTCTTCAATGAGCACACACACACATACACACACACACACATACACACACACACACACACATAGACAGACACACACACACACACAAACATGCACTCACTCTTACTCTAAAACCCATATATACCTAGTTGTAGGCTACACCCCCCCCCCCTCATCACACACACACACACACACATACACACACACATAGACAGACACACACACACACACAAACATGCACTCACTCTTACTCTAAAACCAATATATACCCAATTGTAGGCTACACCCCCCCCCCTCATCACACACACACACATTCACACACATACACACTCACACACACACACACACAACAGCTGTTTCTTCACAGTCGAAAATGCACACATACACACATCCAAGAAAAAACACACATATGCTATTATCCAAGCAACAGGGAGGACTCTAAGGTAACTTTCCCAATGCTGCAGTTCTGGTTTTTTTCCAATATACTGTATGTTCCGGAATCTTCTTTCCCTTTTTTATACTATATTGTTTGCAGCACAGTTGATTCAGCTGCATCAGCTCATAGCACCCGCTTCAAGGCCCATTTCTTTCCTAACATAGTTTAACCTTTCTGAGATGACAGATTTAGGCTAACTTCTAGAGGGACTTTCCCCTTAGAGAATAAGCTATACATATTCAGTTACTTTGTCTATCTTTTTTCCTCATGCTTTTTATCCCCCCCCCTCTCTCTCTCTCTCTCTCTTTTTCCTTCCTTTATTTCCCCTTTCTCTCTCTCTCTCACACAGAGTCCGTCCATGCCTCTTCCTTTAATAAGTCACTGTTATATGATCTGATTGAGTTATTATTGAGGTCTGGCAGAGATTCTTCCTCTGAGGGCAACTGGGGGGTTTGGGTTACTGTCTGAGAGTCTGGGGTGGCTGAGCAAACTCACTGCTCTAACTCCATCAGCTGTCCCTCCAGGCAGCGCGAGACACACACCAGGCCCAATAACAGACTGCCCTGCTGGGCAAGCGCCCGCTCACAGCTCCCTGCTCCCCTCTAACTTTCACAACATCCAGCCAGAACTTGGAGGAAAGTCTCAATGTCTACAGCAAAACATTAAGATCATGCAGATTTCCTACAGCAGTGATGAATAAAGTTATAAGATTTATAAAGAATATATATTATAAGATTTATAAAGAATAATATAATATATTTAATATATACAATATATGATATGATATGATATTATAAGATATTATATGATATAATATGATATGATATGATATTTTGGGCCACTATCTTTTCTTACCTGTACTTCAGGGGAGGCAGACGACAGCTCAATGGGGCTGTCCCCACCGAAGGCAGCCATGGAGAGGCGCACCAGGTTCCTCAGCATCTGCCTGTGGTCGTCCTCAGCCTGCCTGCTGAGGGAGTCCGTGTTCTTGGGCCTCCTCAGCGTTGCCTGGGATACGGCCGGGGACAGGTTTCCCTTCTGGCCCTCCAGTGTCCCAGAATGCACCTCTGAGTTGGCGTGGTGCCGATTCAGAGTTCCTGCCTGGGAGAGGGAAGAGGTGGTGGAGGAGGAGGGGTTCCGCGCCTTGCGGAGGGTCCGGTATGGCATGCCAGGGGTGTGGGGGGTGGGCCCGTCCAGTTCGATGTTTCCGGGTTTCCGCAAGGTCCTGGTCTGGTTGTGCTGAAGCGTCATGTTGGGATCTGGCATTGCGTGGGCCGACCGGGAGGTGGCCGGCGTCCGGCAGAACTGGCCGTCGACGTGGAGCTCCGCGGGTGACGGCGGAGCTCCAGAGGAGAGCGGCTGGGCCTCATCCTCCGGGGGGTCGTCCCTGCGCCCCCTCAGGACCGGCACCAGCTGGATGTCCGTCTTGCGGATGTGCTTCTGGGGCCTGCGCGGGTGGCGCGTGTAGGTCGACTCCGCCTGCCTGCAGTTGTAGGCGTGGTTGTCGCGTTTCTCTGGGCGACAGAAGGTGGTCACCAGGGCGACAGCCAACAGCAGAAGCAGGCAAGAGGCGCCCAGGCAGATGGCCATCAGCATGGTGAAGCTCAGCTGGGCCTTCTGACCAGGGGCTGAGTTCTTCAGGTGATCCAAAAGATTGATGAAACTGACTTCCAGAGTTGTCCGGGTGACAAGCACTGGGATGCCCATGTCCGACACGGCAATGCCTACTTTAAACGTCTTGCCGATGAGGTCAGTGGCATTGGTGGTGTTCACGTACAGTTGCCCTGTTTTAGTGTCCAGCCAGAACAAGCGAGAAGGGTTCCCGTCAACAATCCGAAAATGGATTTTTCCATTCAGGCCTGAATCTGGATCGTGGGCTTTGATGGTAGTGGCTAAGTAGCCCTGATGTTTACGTCCTGAGGTCCGATTGGTGGGGAGGTAAAGTGGCCTCTCGTTCACCTCGCCCATCTCCGCCACGATCTCCCCTTTCTCTGCATTCACAGGTACACTAACCTTGGCCACACCCCCCTTGGGAGGAGGCTCGTTGATTTCAGGGTAGTTGTCGTTATCATCCTGGAGCTCGATGATTACCGTGGCACTGCTGGTGAGCGGAGGGTGACCATGATCGATGGCCTGCACAACAAAAGTGTAGATGCGGGACTCCTCAAAGTCCAAAGACTGCTGGACCGTGACCACACCAGTGGTGGGATGGACTGAGAAGGAGAACGAGGGCGTGCCGAGATCATTGGACTCATGAATAGAGTAAGACACCTTGCCGCTGAGATCCAAGTCCACATCACTGGCCTCAACAGCGAGAACTTGGAAACCGGCTTTGTTATTTTCCTTGAAGATGGCTCTGTAGTGGGTCTTGGAGAAGACGGGAGCGTTGTCGTTTTCATCCAATACGCGAACAGTTATGTGGCGAAAACAAGACAGCGAGGGCTGCCCATTGTCCCGAGCGAAAAGCGTTAAATTATATTCCATTGTTTTCTCCCGATCCAATGTCCCATTAGTGACAATCATGTAGTTGTCTCCGTGAATATTCTTGAGGCGAAAGTGTCCCGATCCATGTTGAATGTGAGCACGCACCTCACCGTTTTCGCCAGAATCTGCGTCCGAAACCATGACCAGGGCCAGGAACGTCTCGTTAGGCGCTCCCTCGGACACGGTGGCCACTGGCGAATCTGGTGGTGTCCAGGTGACATGTATCCTCGGAGCATTGTCGTTCACGTCTCGTAGCTTGACCTGTAGCTTGCAGTGCGAAGGGATGCCATTAGGCCCTAAGTCCCGGGCCTGGATGTCCACCTCGTACGTGTCCTTCTCCTCATAGTCCAAGGGTCCAACCAGGGTCACGGCCCCAGTTTGGGGGTGCACGCTGAAAATCCTTTGGACGTCCGCTGGGGCGTGCTTACTCAGGGAGTACTCGATTTCCCCATTGGCTCCTTCATCGGGGTCTGTGGCACGAAGTTTGATGACCACTGTCCCACGGCTCGTGTCCTCTGGCAGGACCACCGAGGGCACTCCGTCCTCGAACACCGGACTGTTGTCATTGGAGTCCAAGATGTTGACTGTCACGATGGTCATGCCAGATCTCGGGGGGTTGCCCTTGTCGAAGGCCAAGATTGTGATGTCTATGGAGGACAGCTCCTCCCGGTCCAGCTCTTTGATCACGATCAGCTCGGCCTGCTTGGTGCCCCCGCTGCCGCTCTTCACGTCCAGGGCAAAGTGCTGGCTGACGGACATGGAGTAGGTCTGCAGGCCGTTCGGACCGGCGTCCAGGTCCACAGCCCGATCCAGCGGGATCCTCATCCCGAGCGCGGCCGTCTCGGAGATCTCCACGTCCTGCCTGAGGCTGGGGAAGGTGGGGCTGTGGTCGTTCAGGTCCATCACCTCCACGCGCACATGCAGGAAGTCCATCACGCCTGCCTTCCTGTAGAGGATGTTGAAGGCGATCTCACAGTGGTCAACGCCGCGGCACAGCTCCTCCCGGTCCAGCCGGCGAAGCGTCGACACCTCACCTCCCCGCGCCGACACGGCGAAGGGCAGGGCTTGTCCGTGCCCTGCGACCTGGAAATCCTCCAGTGACCCCTGCTCCCCTCGCTGACGCAGGTCGTCGACCAGACGGCCCACCTTCGTCCCGGCCTCCTGCTCCTCCAGGACACGGTACATGATGGTGTGGGGAGTCGAGTCGAAAGACTGGGCCCGACACTCCAAATAAAATACCAGAACCAGAACCAACGCTTGATTGAGAGACTGGGCCAGCATTGTAACTGTGTGGTGTGTGGTGATGCCTTTTCGAGCTAAACTAACCTATAATCTCAAAAGTGCATTCTACGGCTCTGTGGTAATAGAGTGTTGTCGAGTTGTCTCTCTCTGTCTATTTAAGATTTACAGAAACTGCCAGTAATTCAAACACAGGAAAGAAGAGTGATAAACACTTCTACAGGACTCTGAAAAAAACAGTTTTTCTTAACTACTACCAATAACAGACACAATGCAGTCCAAATAGTTTAAATACATCTAAAAAAGCAACCAAAGGGTTTTTACTCACTTAACATCCTGTGACCATTGTCATTTTTATTCTAACAAAAGCCAAAAAGGAACACAACAAAAAACCTTGTCATTCTCAAGTATTACAAAAAAAGACTTTTGTCTAAAAATGAACAAAGCTATGTACTACAGTTTAACTAGTTTTACCGTTTTACTGCTGACTTCTCTTGTCAGTAAGTTCTGATTCAGTAGTGTATGAACAGAGTTATCCTGATCCCTCTCCGCTGGAGAATCCCCTCAGCTCTACTCACTCACTCTCATACACACACACAGGTTGCTGTTGGCTCCCAGTCTCTCCCCGCTAGTCCAAACTTCAGAGCACTTCGAGTTTCCAAAGTGAAATCTGGAACTTTGGGTCTGTGATGACACACGTGTGAGGGGTGGGGTTAAGAAGTTTCGAACCAATCACAGCCTGTGGGGCGGGCAGTGAGGTTCTGACAGACCCCTCCCCCCTTCAGGGCAGTGAGTAAGAAAAAATCAAACTCACAGCCTGGGGTGGGGGGGGGGACTGGGCAGGAGTTAAAATAACAGCGGTGTGCTTTCAGAGAAACGTGATCCCACCTCTCTCACTTACTCACTCACCCACCCACTCAGTCACACACCCCCCCTCTCCGTCCTCCTTCACCCAACTCCCCCGCTCACACCCCTACCTTACTCTCCGTCCAAATAAACACCTCAAACCCTCTCAACCGCGGGGTGCTTCTCAGTCACTGGGACATGGGTGTGGGTCTGAAGAGACCTGTGGAGACCCGAGGAGACCCAGAGGTAAATCAGGCCGTGTCAGGCCCTGATGGTTGACTGGCATGCTGTATAAGTCTGTCTGGTACATTGCAAACACAGATAGTTGGTACAGATAAAATATGTGGGCAACTTCTAACTTGCCAGAGGCTTTTTATGTGTCAAATAATGATATCCAAGGATTTGTGTGTCTATGTCTGTGTTTGTGCCTATGTGAGTGTGTGTGTGTGTGTGTGTGTGTGTGTGTGTGTGTGTGTGTGTGTGTGCTAAAGTGGGAATTTGTATGGATTTCTGTGTGACAAGGAGAAATGTGAGCTGTTATTGTTTGACTGCGTTCCTCTAAAACTTGCTACATTTAAAGTGTTTACATGGAATTTGCAACCACTAGGTTGAGACAAAAAATGTGATGGTAAAAACTATCCATTTCCAAGGCGATGTGGTTTTCACTGTTACAACAACACAAAAAGTATCAACTGAACAACAGCCCATTTAAACACTTTGGCCTCACATTACACAGGAATGTGAATTTGCTGCCATATCAAAACACAACTACACAAACCTCCACACAAATGTGTCCAAGATCACTGTGCACATAAGCACTTAAGAAATAACACTTGTATTTAACACTTGTATTTAACACTAAGTGTTTACAAAGCTTGTCTATCCAAGACAATATATTCATCTCTTTTTTTTATCCTTTCACCTTTATAGAGTAGCAGTTTATACTAAATATACCACTGTCTAGTTATTTCTCTTGGGTTCACTTTTGTGGTGTTCACATTGTCTCCTGCAGGTTCTCAGCCATGTCTACAGTTCCACCCTTAGTGCTGTCTGCTACCGACTGCATATGGGGCGATCTGAGTGGGTCGTTGGCTTCTGCGCTCGCACGTGTGTTGTTGAAAGCCTTGGGCCAGTGGTGCTGGGTGCACTGCGGAGCAAAGAGCAGGGGATGTCGGCACAGAACCACTTCCCGCCTGGCTAGGGGGTCTCCATTAAAACAAACAGTGCCGTTAACCCGCGCGGGCCAATAAAAGCTTTTCCCAGAGTGATAGCAGTGGACAGTGGATATAAAACTCTGTGAACGATGACGGGGGGAGATCGGTCACCCCCCCATGCTGTGTGTAGTCCAGTGTTGAAGAAACACGCCTGATAAGGCAGTAGGCTGGACCCTGCAGGGGAGAGAGGGCTGACAGCAGTGGCTTATGTGCGGCCCCACTAAAGGCCGATATCATTACTCCCTATCTCTTAAACAAACAGCGTATCCGTTTCACACGTAAAGCTCCTTTCCTCCACGTAATTAGCTCCATTTGGAGGAGAGCACACGGCCACAGACCCCTGCAGACCCTTCTCTTCTCCCTTCTTTTTCTCTTCCTCTCTTCTCCTCTTCCTCTCTTCTCCCTTCTTCTCTTCTCTCTTCCTCTCTTCTCCTCTTCCTCTCTTCTCCTCTTCCTCTCTTCTCCTCTTCCTCTCTTCTCCTCTTCCTCTCTTCTCCCTTCTTCTCTTCTCTCTTCCTCTCTTCTCCTCTTCCTCTCTTCTCCTCTTCTTCTCTTCTCCCTTCTTCTCTTCTCTCTTCCTCTCTTCTCCTCTTCCTCTCTTCTCCTCTTCTTCTCTTCTCCTCTTCTCTATTCTTCTCTTCTCCCTTCTTCTCTTTTCTCTTCCTCTCTTCTCCCTTCTTCTCTTTTCTCTTCCTCTCTTCTCCCTTCTTCTCTTCTCTCTTCCTCTCTTCTCCTCTTCCTCTCTTCTCCTCTTCTTCTCTTCTCCCTTCTTCTCTTCTCTCTTCCTCTCTTCTCCTCTTCCTCTCTTCTCCTCTTCTTCTCTTCTCCTCTTCTCTATTCTTCTCTTCTCCCTTCTTCTCTTTTCTCTTCCTCTCTTCTCTCTTCCTCTCTTCTCCTCTTCCTCTCTTCTCCTCTTCTTCTCTTCTCCTCTTCTCTATTCTTCTCTTCTCCCTTCTTCTCTTTTCTCTTCCTCTCTTCTCCCTTCTTCTCTTTTCTCTTCCTCTCTTCTCCCTTCTCTCCTCCTCTTCTCCCTTCTTCTCTTTTCTCTTCCTCTCTTCTCTCTTCCTCTCTTCTCCTCTTCCTCTCTTCTCCTCTTCTTCTCTTCTCCTCTTCTCTATTCTTCTCTTCTCCCTTCTTCTCTTTTCTCTTCCTCTCTTCTCCCTTCTTCTCTTTTCTCTTCCTCTCTTCTCCCTTCTCTCCTCCTCTTCTCCCTTCTTCTCTTCTCTCTTCCTCTCTTCTCCTCTTCCTCTCTTCTCCTCTTCTTCTCTTCTCCTCTTCTCTATTCTTCTCTTCTCCCTTCTTCTCTTTTCTCTTCCTCTCTTCCTCTCTTCTCCTCTTCCTCTCTTCTCCTCTTCTTCTCTTCTCCTCTTCTCTATTCTTCTCTTCTCCCTTCTTCTCTTTTCTCTTCCTCTCTTCTCTCTTCCTCTCTTCTCCTCTTCCTCTCTTCTCCTCTTCTTCTCTCCTCCTCTCCTCCTCTTCTCCATTCTTCTCTTCTCCCTTCTTCTTTTTTCTCTTCTTCTCTTCTCGCATTCGTTCATGCTCTCTTAATGTTTAAGTATCACATGGTCTGAAGGAGACAGAATGTGTGTGTATGTGTGAGTGTACATGTGTGTAGATTTGCATTGGTTTGTAGATCTCTCATCTCAATGAGCTTTTATGTAGATTTACATAATGATGAGAGTTAAGGGGAAATGCCTTTGTGTCTTTGTGTGCGATAAACCAGCTTGCAGTCACTGTTTTTGGGCTGCCCCAAAAACTCCTCTGGATCGTCTACTGGGGGCTTTGGACAATCTGCTTCTGGCGGGAGGCGGTGTATAATTACCCCAGCTAAGACAGGTAAACACTGGGATTTAAGTGTGTTAATCTCCCTCTCTTTCCTGCCCCGAACAAAAAAAAAGAGATTCCCGGGGAGTCTGGGAGGAGACGCGGTGGGGAAGGGGGATCAGCCAGACTGAGATGGAGAAATCCGAGTGGAGCATTACTGCACAGCTCCAGCACGGGGAGTGAGACAAAGAGTGAGAAAGAGAGAGAGAAACAGACAGGGAGAGGGAAAAGAGAAGGAAGTTGGTTGATAAGTTAATATGAGAAATGGTTATTTGATGCATTTGTGATTTCTCCATGCAAAGATCCATTCTAATTGATAAAGAGAGGAAGATATTTTAAAAAAAGACAAAGAGAGAGAAATAACACTGTAGAAAAGTAAGAGAGAAATGTATTTACACACACAGACACACACACACACACACACACACACACACCTCACAGGGGGGAGCACGTTCGGGTCCAAATGATATTTCTCCCTAAATGCAGCCTGCCGAAAACACAGACTATCTGAACAACGTGAGGAATTCGAGCTCAGACACGCACGTCTCACCAATGCCTGCATTTACCTAGCCATTACACATCTTTAAATGCTAGTTAGCGACGAGAGTGGATTTTTCACAACACTCCATAATGGGATAGCACAGGGAGGCTGGAGGTTGACAAGTGGTTCATGCGTGCCTAGGGTCCCTGAGAGAA
This sequence comes from Alosa pseudoharengus, assembly GCF_046254945.1. Taxonomy (NCBI): domain Eukaryota; kingdom Metazoa; phylum Chordata; class Actinopteri; order Clupeiformes; family Clupeidae; genus Alosa; species Alosa pseudoharengus. The sequence continues at coordinate 14,241,428 of NW_027468657.1, forward strand.
AGCTACAGATGGTAGCCAGCATTAGTGGAACGCAGCGTAAACACAGAGGACTGAGGTGGTGTTTAGATTTGATCTGTCGCTTTCTCTCTCAGAAGAGACACGGAGCATGCGAATGGGAGACAGAGCCAGGCTATCAGATGAACACTGGGAGGCTTATCTCTGACAGTAAATGATGTGAGCAAAAACACACACAGACACACACACACACACACACGCACACACAGAGACACTCTCACACACACACACACACACACACACACACACACACACACACACAAACACCACCACTACCACCACCACATATGCCCAGCCTTTTAGTGGGTATCAGATGGGGCTTTTTTCAGGGGAAGTCTCTTAATTCCTGTTGTCTGGCTGCCACATTTCTTTTTGATGTTTCAAAGGGTGTGTGTGTGTGTGTGTGTGTGTGTGTGTGTGTGTGTGTGTGGGTGGGTGGGTGGGTGCCATTCCTGCCTGCTTGCCAGCGCTCCATGCCACTATATTCCACTATACCACATCTGTATCTGTGCCCCCCCCCAACTCCACTCCTCACCACCCCTCTCCATCCAGACCCTCCAACTCCACTCCTCACCACCCCCAGGCATTTCCCCTACCCCCCCCCCCCCCCCCCCCTTTATACAGTATCCCATCCCAGTCGGGGTCTCTGGATCTAAACATCATTGTGTGCTGTTAACAATAGCCCTGTGAAACAACAGGAAGGGGAGAGATGTGCTCACACAGTCAGGCTCTGGTTGCGGTGCGGTTGTGGCGCGGTTGCGGTGAGCAGGCCACGGTGGCGGTGGAGGCCGCAGCAGATACACAAGGCTATTTCTGAGCCAGAGGTTTATTATCACTCCCGCTCCTTCTTTTAATACCCAGCCCATGGGATGCAGGAGCAGCGGCACGCACGTCAGGGCAGGTCTGGCCACGGATGACGCCGGCTACCGGCATATCACTACATCCTCCACGGAACCAGAGAGAGTCACAAAGAGAGTCTGTCTTCTGCCTACGCAGACAGGAACCCAAGATCTTTATTTAGAAGGCAACATAAAAAAAAATGCTTTTGTGTGTGTTAATCAAAGCGTGTGGCCATGCAAAAAAAGCAACATATGATCCTGACAGAACATAACATACAGGCAGGCCAGCTAGCAGCTACTGCTCCACCATGGACGCATTTACCACAGTCTCATTGGCTGAGCTAGCAGCTACTGCTCCACCGTGGACGCATTTACCACAGTCTCATTGGCTGAGCTAGCAGCTACTGCTCCACCGTGGACGCATTTACCACAGTCTCATTGGCTGAGCTAGCAGCTACTGCTCCACCATGGACGCATTTAACACAGTCTCATTGGCTGAGCTGAGGCAGGTGATATCCATAATGCCCTTGTGCCTCCGTAGGACTATAAGGGAATACTGTGGAGTGCATGGGCCTGCGTAGGACTATAAGGGAATACTGTGGAGTGCATGGTGGGCGAATCCTTTATGTTATACCAGAGGGGCACACATGTGATCCGTGAGGAGTAAAGAGTGCCTCCAACACATGAGGGGAGCAGAGAGAGGTGGACATGTAAAGGTCCAATACAAAGAGAGGTGGACATACTGTGTGTAAAGGTCCAATACAGAGAGAGGTGGACATGTAAAGGCCCAATACAGAGAGAGGTGGACATGTAAAGGTCCAATACAGAGAGGTGGACATGTAAAGGTCCAATACAGAGAGATGTAAAGGTCCAATACAGAGAGAGGTGGACATTTAAAGGCCCAATACAGAGAGAGGTGGACATGTAAAGGTCCAATACAGAGAGAGGTGGACATACTGTGTGTAAAGGTCCAATACAGAGAGAGGTGGACATATAAAGGTCCAATACAGAGAGAGGTGGACATGTAAAGGTCCAATACAGAGAGAGGTGGACATGTAAAGGCCCAATACAGAGAGAGGTGGACATACTGTGTGTAAAGGTCCAATACAGAGAGAGGTGGACATGTAAAGGTCCAATACAGAGAGAGGTGGACATGTAAAGGTCCAATATTGGCGTGAAATGTACAAATGTACAGACAGGGGAGGGAAGAGACAGGAACACGTTTCCGCCAGCTGGGAACCAACGCCTGCTTTCCTTGCCTACTGGCGTGTGTGTGTGTGTGTGTGTGTGTGTGTGTGTGTGTGTGTGTGTGTGGAGAGAGAGGAAATAAAGCCCAGAGAGCACGTGAGGGCTCTGCTGTGCTATGACCAGTAAAGGTGGAGTGGTTTCCTTTCTTTCTTCTCCTTCTCTCAGTCTCTCTCTTCTTTCAGCCGAGTTCACTTTAAATATCACACAGGCCCATCCACACGCACATCAAACACATTCAAAGATCAAAACAGTGGTCATGAAAATGAAAAATCATTACCCAAATAGTGGCTACTCTAGCATAATATATTGCACAGTGCATATTGCCATGAGTGAAGGGTGAACTAACTGCTGCATGTGGACATACGTTTTTCATATGTCTCCAGATCAGACATGAGGTCATCCACAGCAGTTGGCCGTGCGGACAGCTGTGAAAACAGTGAGCAGGAGTCTGAGCTATGAAAGGCACACTGCAGCAAACGCCACTGCCATCAATAGCAGAAGTGGCTCAGTGGAATAGACCAGGGTGTCTAACAGAACAGCTGATTCTGGAATGGTCTGGCATGAACACACTCAAGACTAGGAGATAGGCAAATCTGATGTAGGACTGTATGGCAAGGTTGAATCTCCATCTCTGTTCTTCCTGTTTTTCCTTTAAAACACATTGTGTGGGTATGTCTTATATATACCTGTGAAAAACACCTGTGCA
>NW_027468657.1:14249235-14336735 GCF_046254945.1 Alosa pseudoharengus
CAGATTAGTCTATACAAAGAAGTATGCCAGTTTATGCGGTTCCATTGGGAAGGGCCATGACTTGTTTCCTTTTATTCCGCTAATATGGGTCTAAATATCCCAAACATTTCGCAATACATCCACCACTTCCTGTGCATTAACACTAACGAGGCAAAGAAGCTGTTGGCAATAGACAAAATCCCCTCTGTCTGTGGCACAAACCGCAATTGTAACTTACACTAGTAAAAAAAAAACAGACTAGGAAAAGAGAATGTAGAAAGTGGAAAATACAGTACCAAGTCATGTCGCTTGGTTTTCCCTGTTTATTGGGAGATCTCTTGGCTGTTTTTCTTCCTACTCTTTGCTAGGGCCTCGTCTACATCCTTGAGTGTGTACGTGAGCACATACACCTCTGCCGTGGTCTCAGTCAACATGTCCAGCAGCAGCTCAACGTGCAGTTTCAGGGCGTTATTCTCCTCCTCCAGGTTACGGACCTTCTTCGTCAGCCTTCGGACCCTGGGGTCAGCCTCGGGCCTCTCCCTACAGCTGTCTCTAGAGGTGGCAGTTGGGGTTATTCTGGGGGTGGCGGTATCGTTGACCCAGTGCCCAGCGGCGAAGGTCATGGTCTGGCCAGCGAGGGTGAGTGCGGGCGTGACGGGGGTGAGCCCCAGGTAAGGGCCACGCGTGCCGTAGCTGAGGCCGAAGAGGGAAGGGGCCAAGGTGCGCTGGCGGACAGGGCTCTTCTTGGGGTTCCAGACGTCGGTGAACAGGCCCGTGCTGTAGGAGGGGTACGAGGGGGTGGTCAGCCTGTCCAACATCTCCCTTAATGTACACATGGTTTGGGGTCAGACGAAGGCTCCTGATTGGCTGTACTGTGATGAATGTGGTCCTGTGTCTGTGTGTTCCAGTGGACAAGTCTGTTCTTATACCTGTTACCTCTGCTGTGCTGCAAGCTTAAAGTTGACTTTAGACTGAATATCTAAAGTTACTTAAGTGTCACAAGTCCATATGATGTAGCCATGGCATCAAATCTGAATTTAGAGGGGAAAAAAAGTTTACTCCAAACTACAATTGGAGAGACTATGTTCAAACTAACTTAAAAATAAACATGCCTAAACCATAACTGTCTGTACTTAACTTTTTTACTCTAGGCTTACATTGAGTGAATGCTGCTCTGCAGATAACAGGCAGATACATAGGCTACCACATCTACTTACTTTCAGCTGCCAACTTAGTTGATGTGTGTGCCACTCATCTTATGTTCGATTTTAGTGTTCTAGAATCTTTGCTACAATAGGAAATCGAACGTCTCCACTGATGACAACGATGGAAGACTAAAGTGCTAGATTGCGTTCTAAAAGTTGGAACGAGGAGAACTGACAATCCAGATGTGACTGGGAATCTAGCTACGCTTTCATCACATGTGGAAATCTTTTCATTCCCTTTAAATTACCCCTTTACAAAAACAGCCAGATGTTTCGCTCTGGATAGATCTTCCTTGTTCCAAACGCAGTTAATTCCCTCCTTATGATAAGCAGACTCTTTTCACATGTAGCCTACAAGATGCGCACACGACGGTCACCTTGAGGCCCACGGTGTGTACTTGTCATATAGGCCTAAACATTTTTTATTACTTACACTTAGGCCTGTTATTTTTTCTGTTTGTTACATACGGTCTGTTTGCTTGTAAAAGAGACTCTTAACGAGAATGCCGTTAAGAAAAAAAATCTCTTTATTTCCCATAGGACTAGACTTTTCACTCGCGTGCTGTACCATGATCACTAGCTCAGTGTGCCAGCGCCATCTTTGGTCATCACGACCAAACTTCTCCGAAAACGGTGATACGGCGCCCTCTATAGTTATACATGTCCAATCTAATTTTCAAGGAAAATGAGGTTTGCTTGCTCACCTGAAAAGATATTCACAGGTGAAATTATTTCTAGACCATAGACCTTTACTAAAGAGATTTTTACTATTATTATTATTTTCATTATTATTATTATTATTAATTGATGGATCAAATATATCAATATAACAATATAAAGTCCAATAACATTTATGTACTGTACATAAACAACAAACATGACCACATTTTTTGCCAAAATAGTCTTCTTGTCTTTATTCATTGGTATCAAAACAAAAAAGTTCAATTCAGGACTTGCATACTTACATATGAGTCCTGTGGTGGAATTACCGCCTTACTGTTTGGAATGCGTAGGCGAAACACAGCTTGTTTGAAACAATTTGGTTTCAAACAGGGGTGTAGTGGTAAAATAAGAGGTGGGTAAAGTAAACAATGAATTATGTGATCACACTAAGGTGGACTGCTCCATGTGGTATCGAATTTCTAAAAATGGCATTCAGAACATGTTTGATAATGTTGGAGGTTACTGTTCAAAGTTTATAACAATAACAGTGATATTATGGTTCCTTGAATGTTGATGAGTGTACATATTGTGAATGTGGATAATACAGTGTGATATTTGAATGTTAACTCATTTCACCCAAAAAAAAAAAGTACTTATAAGCCTTTAAAACTGTAACTGGGGAATATCCAAATACTCTTTCGGTAAATATTGAAACAATAGAGTGTTTCAATGAAATGTGTGCAGTGTCAAATGTTTTGAGTAAATTTTCACATGACCAGAGCTGTTTACTTCCTGGTTGCACCTTGAGAAGAGGATGACGGCCTCACAGCTCCCAAATAAAAGGTTTTTAAAGTATGTTAAAATAAACATAGGACAAATATTTTTTGTACACATGGTCTTTAAGGTGTCTAGTTATGATATGTCTGATATGATATGATATGAAATGTCTTTGGTGTGTTTGCAGAATGAGTAAACATGTTAACGGTCACAATAGTGACCGGTGGGATAGAATGTTGTATCTAGATGCACACATACTTCTACACCTACAAACACACACACATACACATACTCATACATACACGCATACAGGGACATACACACACACATACACACACTCACACACAGATACACACACACATACATACTCACACACACATACACACAGATATACACACTCACACACACACACACAGACATACACTCACACACATACACATATTTACATATTCACACACACAGACACACACACTCACAGACACACACACACACACATTCACACACACACACACACACACACACACACACACACACACACACACACACACACACACACACACACACATATTCTCACACACACATGCACACACACACACACACACACACACACACACACACACACACACACACACACACACACACATACACATATTCACACACAGAGAAATACACACACACTCACATACACACTCACACACACAAATATACACACTCACACACACAGATACACACACACACACACATACACACAGACATACACACTCACACATACACACACACACACACAAATACACACATACACACACAAATACACACATACACACACACACAGATATACACTCACATACACAGATATACACACTCAGACATACTCACTCACACACACACAGACACAGACACAAACACACACACAGACATACACACTCACACACACAGATATACACACTCACACAAACAGATACACACTCACACACACACACAAATACACACACTCACACACACAGATACACACAGACACACACACATACACACAGACATACACACTCACACATACACACACACACAAATACACACATACACACACAAATACACATACACACACACACAGATATACACTCACATACACAGATATACACACTCAGACATACACACTCACACACACAGACATACACACTCACACACACACAGACACAAACACACGCACACACACACACACACACACACACACAGACATACACACTCAAGGGGACTTCACATTGCACGCGACATGCACTTTGCCTGCTGCTCTCACACACCCACCTACAGATACACACACACACACACACACACACATATACATATATATATATATATATATGGTCTGTGTGTGTATCTGCATGAGGTGTGAGAGTAAGTGTACATATTGTGTGTGTGTGTGTGTGTGTGTGCGTATATATATATATATATATATATATATATATATATATATATATATATTGTGTGTGTGTGTGTGTGTGTGTGTGCGTATATATATATATATATATATATATATATATATATATATATATATATATATATATATACATGCAGACACACACGCACGCACAGACATACACATTCGGGGTTCTATTTTAACGAGCCGAAGCTCCTGGTAAATAAACAATGTTTACATATTTTTCATATTTATTATTACCATTGGTCTCAGTGTTCATATCAGTTTGAAAAGTCCTGTCAGAATACCTTTATTTTAATAAAAAAGCAATTTGAGCAACCTTTAATTGAGTATACGCATATTATTGTGACCGGTAATAAAACTCACTTTTTCATCTACTTTTCTACATTTAAAAAAAATAATAATAATTGATTACTTCAAAGGGTTGCTAATAACACATGATTTGCATATTTGCATGTCTGGGAAAAATTTGGGCTTAAATGGGTTAAAAGTTGCAATTGGTGAATAAACTCTTGAGAGGTGGATAAACAATAAGAGATGGATGAACTCTATATCTGACTCTTAAGAGGTGGATAAACTGTGTTTACTTGCGTTGAACCTCCACTACAGCCCTGGTTTCAAAATGATTGCTTCCCACATTCTTCCTGTTGGAACACATACACCACACACACATCTTTCATGGCTGCTTCCCTTTACACTTTATCCACTTGAGTTTTGAGAGGCCTACATTTATTTTGCTAAAATGAAATGGGGGGGCTCATGAAATAAGCAGCCTACAAAGGTATGACAATCAAGAGACAGATGCAGCCTTAGGGTAGCATACAGCCATGTGAAAAACACCAAACCGTGGCGCTATCAGTTGTTTCTACTCCTGGACCTAAATCTGATTAGCAAACGGATCAACCCTTTCAGTTCCACTGCTGTATCAAATGAATGTTTCTATAGTACCCTTCGGAATTATTGGCACCTTTGGTAAAGTTGACTAAAAACAGGTATAAAAAATTAGATGAGAACAATGAGAACAATGAGGAAAAATCCACCCTTGAAGGGAAGCAAATTTATTCTGAGAAAAAGGAAAATCTCATAAAGAAAGAAATATTTTTAACAAAAACACGTTGCTCACAAATATTGGCACCCTTAGAAAAGTTTTATATACAAAACCTAACAGAAGCATTTTCCTATCTAATTTCAATTTATTTAAGTTACAGTTTTTCTCACATCACTATTAACATTTGCACAGCAGTTAGTGCAATTCTCAAAACAATTAGTGCAAACTGCAAAACCTAGTGGATGACCTGCAAAAGCACGTCACTTGCTCAAAATGGATAGTCCATTCCTCAAAAGCACGTATTCATGTCAATGAAACTGTCAGTGTCATTAAAATGAGAAGTCTTGACACCATCGTTTATGAACAAGATAGTCAAATGGCTTTGTCATGTTTTCATTATGACAGTTCTCTCAGTTTTTTCCAATGCAAAAAAGGGCAGAACTCGGTGACACTACCTGAACATGCTCAAGACAGCACTATACAGTACTTGTACAGCCATTTGAAAACTACAGTAAAGTTACACATTGCTGTAGTTAGGGGAGTAAGTGAGTACAAGACACTGAATACGTACATTTTTACTGTATGCTCTTTGCAATTCTACAGCATTGTGACAGAATTTGATAACTAGTTCAACAATTTTGTATGTAATGACTCAAGCAATGAAATGAAGACTATTAGTTTTATAGGGAACGACTATTCAGTATCCAGTTAGTTCATTTTGATTGACATGACATAAGCAAATGATAATATTAAAAAACAGCAGAGAATTGTATGAAAGCAACTGATACATGTCCAAAAGCATTTGCAATTTGTTCAGAGGAAGGAGAATTTGCTACTATGATGTGCACAAATGACTAAATGTTGTGGAGGTTGAACTAATAGTTATGAGAATTTTCATTCTGATCTGCAAAAAGCACCAAAGCGACTGAGAAAAACTGTAATAGAAAAAAAGAGTCTAAGCCAGACTGGAATCAGCTGTGGTTGGCCCAATTTACCCAACATAAATCAATTGTGTGTCAATTATTCAATTGTTTGTTTATTATCAGCTGAGATATATTGTTTTTGAACTGATATCATTGCAGAAGCAGAGGTTTTTATACTGTATCTAAGGTTTGGAATATTGTTTTTGCTATTGTGGGATGTTGTGTGTTAACATTCGTAAATACTGCAAAAACAATCCATAATTTTGTTGGAAGGTATAGCTTGTCTGTTAAGAAAATGTAAGCATTGTGGAAATGTGTTCACTGACTGCATATCGTGTGAAAACGACATGAAATATGTGAATGGTATGGCCACAAAAGACAGATGCTGTGCTAACTGTATTTAGAGTTTTGAAAATGTGACAACTGGTTGGACAAACGCTTGTTAGCGACTGAAAAAAACTGTAACAAGTTGTAATCAACTGGAAATGTGACAAACATGCTTGGACAAAAGGTTATCTTACCCCACGCACATTATGGAGGATGGTAAGATAAGCAAAAAAAGATGATACAGAAAAAGGTATCATGGGGTCACCAAGTCCCCCAAAAAATCTTCAAAAGTGACCTCACTGCTAATAGATTATTTAGAGGACATGCCAGGTAAAGGCCTGTCCAGTCATTTAATTACCAATGTAAACGAAAGGAATTACTGAATGGTAGTGACTTTGTCTGAAAGTGTGGTCTATTATCAGATGAAATGAAAATTGCGCTCTTTAGCTACAAACACTTTAGGTGTGTTTGGCGTACATAGAAGAACGACTATAGTGAAAAGAACCCCATACCTAATGAGAATTATGATGGAGGGGCTGTGCTATTGTGGGGATGTTTTTATTCCCAAAGGCCTTAGGAACCTAATTACGGTGCATGGTATCATGAACACCAAGAAAAACCTGAACATTTTCAAAGGAAATCTGTCAATTTCTGCCAAGACATTAAAAGTTGGTCATGATTGGATCATTCATCAGGTCAATGAACCAAAGCAAACGTCCAGATCAAAACAAATATGGTTTACTGAACAAAAAAATCAAGCTTTGGCCATTGCCATCTCAGTCCCCTGATCTAAACTCCATAGAAAAACAGTGGGGTGAGTCAAAGAGGAGAATGCATAAGTGTGGACCTAGGAATCTGGACGATCTGGGGAGATTTGGTAAAGACGAACAACCTTAAATCCCTTGCTTTGTATTCTCCAACTTTATGGGGTGACATAGGAGAATATTACAAGCTGTTTTATTGCCAAAGGGAGGCTTAAGAAGGTATTACAAGCAGGGGTGCCAATAATTGGGGGCCTAGCAGCGAAGCTGCGAAGGCACCCATTGAGTTACTAGCTTTTCCTATCATTATTATACTTCCGCCATGCATTGAAGTCTATGGGAGCCCAGAATGCCTGGCTAAAAAGTGCTGAAATTTGGCAGAAAGTTTCGGGACACTCCACTGACCACTCACGCTAATTTACGGATCTCTAAACCCAGCCGTCTAGCGCCACCAACGGGTCAAAATTTGGACGAAAATTGAACCGCTGGGTCGAAAGTTATGAAATTCGGCGCACTGATTCAGGACCGTCCCATGATCACTCTCACCAATTTACAGAACTCTATGCCCAACACTCTAGCGCCACCAATGGGTCAAAACTGGATTGCATTCACACATGTGACCATTGAAAGGTGCATCCGATTTTCACAAATCAGGCACTGTTGGAGTCTCTGGACCGACCTGAGTTCAATGACTCCTATTACGTCACTTTCCGCCATATTGGACTTCCGCCATATTGGATTTAGTCCAAACTCTACGAAAAGTTTCAGCGGTTACAAATTTCATCCGATTTTCACAGAACTTGTCGGAGATGATCTTCAGACCGAGCCGCACAAACTATACTTGTCAGATTTTTTTAATTACATTTTTGTTTGCCCGTGACAGCCAATCAAATATGGCAATGAAGCCACCAAACTGTGAGGACGCACTTGTGAGGACGCACTAGGAAATTGGCATCATGTGGCCTCTATAGGGGGCGCTGTAATACAGGAAGTGAGCTTGTATCTCAGCAACGCTTTGGTGTATGAAGTCCAAACTTGGTATAAGGACCTGTTACCTGATTATGATGACACACTAGGAAATTGGAATCATTTGGCCTCTATAGGGGGCGCTGCAATACAGGAAGTGAGCTCCTATCTTAGCAGCGCTTTGATGTATGAAGTCCAAACTTGGTATAGGGACTTGGTACCTGATTGTGAGGACACAGTAGGAAATTGGCATCATTTGGCCTCTATAGGGGGTGCTGTAATACAGGAAGTGGGCTCATATCTCAGCAACGCTTCATTGTATGAAGTCCAAACTTGATACATGGACATATTAGCTGATTGTGAGGACATGCAAGGAAAGTGGTCTCATTTGGCCTCTAGGGGTGCTGTAATAAAGAAAGTGAGCTCACATCTCAGCAAAACTTTGGTGTATGAATTCCAAACTTGGTAGAGGGACATGGTAGCTGATTGTGAGAACACACAAGGACATTGGTGTAATTTGGCCTCTTGCTGTGAGTGCTTGCTCATGCCATGGCAACGCCATTCCTGCTATAGCGCACTGCTAGGCTCCCGCATTGCTGCTTGCAGCTATATTTTTGTTAAATTTTGTTAAAAATATTATTTCTTTATGAGATTTTCCTTTTTCTGAGAATACATTTGCTTCCCTTCAAGGTTGAATTTTTCCTATTTTTCACCCTCAGATTATGTATATTACAGGTTTTTAGTCAACTAGCAGAGGTGCCAATAATTCTGGAGGGGACTGTATGTGTGTGTGTATGTGTGCAACGTCTGCATTCTGACCCAGATCTGGAGGCCAGAAGTGCCCCTCTGCCTTGTATAAAAATGTGAAGTGCAGTATATCGGAACAGCACTTAGTGAGTAGACACACAGATAATGGACCCAATTATAACCTCTTCACCCCTACAAGGAGGTTGAGTTTAATAAATAAATACAATAAAGTACTTTTGTAAATAGTTCTGTACTATATAATATGAGTTACAACATCATTAACCCTTAGAACCCGATTGACGCAAAGTGCGTCAAAAAACACACCCTTTCTTCTCTGTTACATTGCTCCGGAACGGTTCATCGCAGCGAGATGAAACCTTTATTGCACGACAGAGCAGAAGTGGGGCTTTCCAACGAGACTACACACTTGTATGTACGATCAAGTATGAAAATTAAAAAAAATCATGAAATTAAATCAAATTGCATCATATTTACAGTCTATACTTCTCTGCATTCACCTGCACACACATTACTCTAGTTTGAATTACTCGCGAACCCGTGATCGCATCGATATGGCAAGCATATCAGATGAAAGAGGGGGCACAGGGCTATCCATTGGTACCATGTTTATCGATCCTTCTGGCTTATAAAACCAGACGAAGTGACTGCAAAATAATAACGTCATGTACACAAACCAATGCTGCACACTCATTACTCGCGGACCCGTGATCGCATAGATATGCCACGCATGTCAGATGAAAGAGGAGACTCAGAGCTATCATTTGATACCAAGTACATCCTTCTGGGTTATAAAACAGACGAAGTGACAGCAAAATAATAACTTCATATAGCTGGACTTACCCCACGTTTTTGTCTGTTCTTGTGGCAAAGCATGTTTATAATCCAATGCTATCATGTGTTTCTCTATGGCAAAGCATGTTCATATTCCGGTTTTGAGATCCTAGCAAATTCCTGCATGGCATCCAATTCAAGGCTCACATTGCATCCCAATTTCAACAAATAAACACCTTTTTTGCCTTTACTTTGTTCATGGCAATGCAGTAAAGAGTTGAGAATTATTATGACTGCATACACACAGGCACGCAGGCTAACACGCAACCTCGGGTCAAGTCAGGTCAGATCAGTTCGTGTCACAGATATGGAGCGCAGAAAGGTCATTTTTCATCACTAAATAAAAAATGGCATTTATTTCCGTAAATCACACAGCACATATTTCTGTAAATTGCTCAGCCCCAGAGTATCCCTCCAACATGGCAATTATATTGCCCGATTCAGGACAGTCTGCCCTACACACACATGAAATGCATGTAGAGCTGTGAGCTTGCTGTGGTGAGATACATGTCGAAATATAAGAATTTTTATAATACACTTTTTATATTTTAATTCTTTAAAAATCAAAATAAAATCAATGCTAGTATTAATACATGAAATGATGGCAGATCTGAATAGCCTAAACTCTCCTGAAAAAAACAATATATAATATATGTGTGTGGCACTTACAATGACCAGAATAAATCCTTATGAATAAAGGTAGTGAAAATGCCCTAAAAACAGCTTAGGGTTCTAAGGGTTAAACAAAGACTAGAGAGAATGCAATTGAAAACGTTAAGCATGCAAGAAATGTTCAAACATGCTCATATGAGAAAGGAGACATTAACATCACCAGGAGCATTGGCTTCACATTATCAATGAGATAAGACAGGAACAAAAGTTAAAAATACACTTCCTATGCAGATAGATAAGACCACAAAGATCAAATCACTGATTGTCATACTGTTCATTTTCCCAATGCAAGAGTTGACTACTTCACAGACATACTCAAATATATGCTCAAATATATTACTATATGCAAACAAATATTTTCTAAACAAAATAGGTACGCTCCAAAACAGAAAGAGGATGTACTGAGGTGTGCACAATAGAAACTGTGCAGTACTGTACTGTGCATCTGGATCATATAAAAACAGACTGATGGTAGCCTATAGTCATACATATTTTGCATATTTTTTTTAATCGAAAGATAGATGGTTACACAGACATAAAAAGATGATGAAATAATTGTGTTTGCAAGTCCTCTTCCTTATATTTTTTATGCAAATGCACCCATGTACAAATTAAATCAAACAAGTTCATAGCTAGCTAAGAATGGAAGAAGAACTCAATTCCTTATTCTTTCAAATCCCCGTCACATGTCTTGTAAGGGTGTTACAAACGGACCCTGTCTCCTTCATGTTGTGTTTCACTTAATTTTGCACAAAGGGTGTACACATATGCACCCAGTACACCTCTAATCGGCTTCCTCTTCGCTGTAATCATGCTCTGCATTTCCTCAGAGGAAGATGTGGTTGATGGACTGGGGGATGTCGACGCCCAGGTAGAGCCTACTCATGGTGCACAGGACCCCCACAGCTCCTAGCCCGATCAACACCCACTGGACTTTGGCGCAGAAGTACAGAGGCTTAAGCCTAGCGAGAGGGGGACACAGCACAGGAAGACTTAAGAAATGCACTTAGAAATACACTGTTGTAGCCCTTGTTGTCCTTATTTACTCTCTATAACTCTACACTGTTGTCCTTATTTACTCTCTATATCTCTACACTGTTGTCCTTATTTACTCTCTATAACTCTACACTGTTGTCCTTATTTACTCTCTATCTCTACACTGTAGCCCTTATTTACTCTCTATAACTCTACTCTATAACTCTACACTGTTGTCCTTATTTACTCTCTATAACTCTACACTGTAGCCCTTATTTACTCTCTATAACTCTACACTGTAGCCCTTATTTACTCTCTATAACTCTACACTGTTGTCCTTATTTACTCTCTATCTCTACATTGGTTCATTTCTTCATTGAAAAACGTTTCTGTTCTGTGTACTGCATTTCAGATTTGCACACTAACTGAATAATGCAGCAGACATTTGTATTGGCTGCCCCATTCATGTGGTCAAGAGTGGACATGATTTTAGTTTATTTCCGTATCTTTCTCCCGTGTTGATAAACGGTGGCAGGAGGAAACGGACATTATTGATGTTGTGGGTTAAGGACAAGAATGATATGTGTGTGTGTGTGTGTGTGTGTGTGTGTGTGTGTGTGTGTGTGTGTGTGTGTGTGTGTGTGTGTGTGTGTGTTCATGTCATGTCACTGCACTGAAATTGAACAACAATATAAAGCTGGCTAACAAAAAATGGAAGACCAGAGAGGTCAAGCTGTTTTTTTTGTGTCAATTCACGTGAGAATTTTCGTCATAATCCTGGTTTCTTTAGACTACTTATCCTTCTAATCCTAAATGTCTGTGGTCACATCTCAGGATGAAGTTTAAAAGGTTAAGAGGTCTGTTCACAGGTGATGACATGGCACCCTTCTATATTGGGAGGGTTAGCTGAGCAATCTGCTCTAGTCTGATATGAACTGTACCTTCTGTATGCTTACTGATCCTGATTAACTCTTTATTTTACCAACAAAACTGCTTCCAGCCAGACAAACCCACCTGACAGAGAAATTAATATATCATATGACCCCTTTGGGCATCCAGAAAAATGAATATATCATATGCCCCCTTTGGCACCCGGCAGCTTTGTGTTTTTGCCCTGAGACCAAAGCGGCAGGGCTACACTGTGCAAATGAACTGGCCCACCTGCCAAGAGGCGACTCAGCATAGCCCCAGAAGTACTGATAACGGCCATGCAGGTAAAGGAGTCCGAAAAGAGTTGTAACCCCTGAAATAGAGAGGGATGGAGAGAACATAAAGAAAGAGAGGATGGAGAGAACACAAAGAAAAATTAGAGAGAACTAAACAGATCCGTAAAACTAGCATGTTCAATTTAGTGCAATAAGAAATAAATAAGAAAATGTTGTGTGTTCAAAGACATCAATAGAATAAGGGCCTAGTGTTTTCATAAGAGTATAACTGGTTAACGAGAGCACAAGGCGCACCTTGACTGAAGAAGAGCCCAGATACCCACAGAGAAGAGATGAAGATGGGGAAATACTCGGAACAGTTTGCTCTGGGAAAATTAGAAAACTTAAATGAAGAACTCAGCTATTGTATTATTCTACTAAACATTGTATTACATCATATTGCAATGGCCCCTTCTTATTATTGATGCACAAAAAATACAAATGGCAATATGATATTCTGCATAATGCTACTGTTTCTTTGTGTAAACCTATACGGTAGGCTACACTAATGATCTGCTACAGTATGTTATAAGGTTAGTAGCCTAAACACAAGAAAATCTTTATAGGCTGTTTGCATGTTGTGCTTTTATCATTAAATGGCATTTCGCCTAAGGTAATAGTATAAGCCTAAGGTAATAGTAGCCTAAGGTAATAGTATAAGCCTAAGGTAATAGTATAAGCCTAATGTAATAGTAGCCTAAGGTAATAGTATAAGCCTAAGGTAATAGTATAAGCCTAATGTAATAGTAGCCTAAGGTAATAGTAGTCTAAGGTAATAGTATAAGCCTAAGGTAATAATATAAGCCTATGGTAATAGTAGTCTAAGGTAATAGTAGCCTAAGGTAATAGTAGTCTAAGGTAATAGTATAAGCCTAGGGTAATAGTAGTCTAAGTTAATAGTATAAGCCTAAGGTAACAGTATAAGCCAAAGGTAATAGTAGTCTAAGGTAATAGTAGCCCAAGGTAATAGTAGCCTACGGTAACAGTATAAGCCTAAGGTAATAGTAGTCTAAGGTAATAGTAGTCTAAGGTAATAGTAGCCTAAGGTACAGTAATAGTAGCCTAAGGTAACAGTATAAGCCTAAGGTAATAGGTAATAGTATAAACCTAAGGTAACAGTATAAGCCTAAGGTAATAGTAGTCTAAGGTAATAGTAGCCTAAGGTAAAAGTATAAGCCTAAGGTAACAGTATAAGCCTAAGGTAATAGTAGTCTAAG
Source organism: Alosa pseudoharengus (assembly GCF_046254945.1). Taxonomy (NCBI): domain Eukaryota; kingdom Metazoa; phylum Chordata; class Actinopteri; order Clupeiformes; family Clupeidae; genus Alosa; species Alosa pseudoharengus. Next base: position 14,262,985 of record NW_027468657.1, read on the forward strand.
GTAATAGTAGCCTAAGGTAATAGTAGCCTAAGGTAATAGTATAAGCCTAAGGTAACAGTATAAGCCTAAGGTAATAGTAGTCTAAGGTAATAGCAGCCTAAGGTAATAGTAGCCTAAGCAGGGCTCCAGAGTGCGACCAATTTGGTCGCATATGCGACCTAATTTTTCAGAAGTGCGACTAAAAGAAATCGGAGGTCGCACCCGTGCGACCAGCTATTCGAGAGAGGAAAAAATGTGTCCGCATTGAAACTCTACCTTTGGTTCAATAACAGACACATATTTGGCCAATATCGTGGTTTAAACAAATCACAGATAGTGAAGGGCGGGACCTCCCCTCTGATTGGCCGTGGCCCAGTGCCTGTGTGTAAATTTGAAAATGCGTGTGCTGCAGAGAGAGAGAGAGGGAGGTCAGAGACCCGTCAGATAAACAGAGTGGATGTAGTTGCATTACAGTGTGGTCTGGTCACATAGGCCGAGATAAATGTCCCCTCTCCCCACTGCCTTTCAGCGGCTGGCAGCAGCAAACCGATCAGACGAGCCCGAGATGATGATCACGTTTATCGTTGCCTACGATAGGCCTAGTGAAACCTCCCTTCACCAAGTTCAGTCCGAAATAGCCTAATTATTCACCAGAAAAATAGTTTGAACGTAAACCCGACGTACAGGAATGCCACTTGCGCCAAATTTATAGGAGTCATTGCAGATGAAAAGTCTTAAAATTGCGAACAATGCATACAAGGCCTTCGCGAACGACAGAGATACAGATATCGCCGAAAAGGATTGCGTCATTGACCGCAGTTACATGCAGGGAGTAACCCGGTTTTCAACAGCAATATTCGTTTTGCGCGCGAGTTGTGTAAACTCATTCTGATGGCATCAATCAATTTAATCCGGTATTTGGCACAAACCGAACATCGCTGCTACATTTAAAGCCCGAATATTCCCTGCATGTATACAGTGGTCATTGTGTACGGTGAATTGAATGGACACATTTAGATCGAGCATGGCAAGTCATTGCAATAGCCTATAATAATAGGCCTACCATTTCGTTACTGCATTAACCATGTTCTTATTGAAAATTTAAAAATACTAAAATTAAAGAGTAAATTGCATTGTGGGGCTGTCAAATGATTATTGCAATCATCATTGCAAAATCACATAAAAATCCCCCAGGCTACTTGGAACATCTCTTTAAATTGTGCTCAAATACATTTCTGGAAGATGCTAGCATGGCGAGCTGGTTTAGCCAAGGCCTAAAGATCATGAAGGATAGTATGTAAAACATTGAGCCATGAGATGTGCAGTTAAGCCCTTAAAAGACGTGCACTGTTAATTTACTCACTGTTATTTTTATTTAATACAAGTTTAAATTTCAGCTCAGTGAAGCACTTTAAGCACCAACACTTCATTAAGTTACTTTTCTTGTAGAATTGTAAATCATAAGTCATAGGACAACCTATATAGGACAGTAATTAAGGAAAAAAAGTGAACCTGCTGCGGTGTTAAATGCGATGTGGTTGAAAATGTGGGTGCACCTAACTTTTGTGCTGGTGCACCTAAGAAAAAAAGTTAGGCGCACCAGTGCAACCAGTGCAAAAAGTTAGTCTGGAGCCCTGCTAAGGTAACAGTATAAGCCTAAGGTAATAGTAGCCTAAGGTAACAGTAAGCCTAAGGTAAGGTTAGAACAACTTAGGTATGTTGGCTACAACAATAGGATCTGCTTGTCATTTTCTGACCATGTGACCTATAAGACTATTTTCCCCTACAATCATTCTGCCACCTGTGCTATCTAACTGACTGAGTGACCCAAGAGGGGTAATCTGGAAGTAGGCTAGAGTAGATCATGGGGTCCTTTGGGGAACGATTAGCCTAATAGAGGTTAACAAAACCGACAGCAAATCTATATGCATGCACGAAATCTCTGATCCAATGCATTTCAGCCCTGAGCTATCTTCACAATACTAGCCTACCTCATAGATTGTTTATGTAGGCTGGGCAAATGTAGAATAGAGCCCATATTAGGGTAGTATAATTAGCCCTTACTGAGCTCTGAAGATTCTTTCAAATTCTGGTGGTCCAGCTGTCATTGGTGGGGAGACGGAGTACTTGCGTCGAGCATAGATAACCTGCAGCGAGAAGTACGCTGAAGAAAAGGAACAAGCAAATAAAGTAAAAGTTAGATTTAGAGAAGTACGCTACCTTATCACAATATGTCAATCTTCTAGCCTAATCTATGATTTTTAAGTGTGTCCACACAGAAGGGCAACAGCGGGGTATTTAGTGGTGCAGCTTAGTTAATAATTCATAACAATTGTGCATTTTATCCTTTCAAAGCATACAATTTGGTACAGATAGCCAAGACGTTTAAAGAATGAATATTGACCCATGGTGAACTTTCAATATGTAACCCATGGCAGCCAACAGGTGATATGATGATGTATTAATTAGTGGTGCACATTCACAGTCATTGTGCAACGGTTTAGAGCAACACACCAGGTAGGTAACCAGGTTTAGAGCAACACAACAGGTAGCCTAGGTAACCAGGTTTAGAGCAACATACCAGGTAGCCTAGGTATCCAGGTTTCTCCTAGAATCTTTGGTTTAGAGCAACACACCAGGTAGCCTAGGGAACCAGGTTTGATTGCCTCAGGGCTTTCGTTGGATTAAGAAAAAAATTAATAAATGCCCAGTTCAATATCAGGCTCCACCTAGGCTGGGCAATTTGCCCAAGTTATTCATTAGATAAAGTTAATTTATAGCCTTCAACATATTTCTTGCTCGTATCGGATTATGTAATTTTCCTTTGGGGTTAAATAAAGTATTCATCTATCTATCTATCTATCTATCTATCTATCTATACAGTGCTAAGCATTAGTGAATATAAAGTTGACTAATAAGAGGAATAAAAAAATATCTTTGGGGAATTTATGTTAATGTTTTAATCCAACCTTTAAGCACACGATTTTCTTTGTGAATTATAATAATGTATCGTAAATAAATAAATGTTCTTCCTTAAAATACAGGGGGCATAAGTAAGTATATCCCTATGTTAAATTCCCATAGAGGCAGGCAGATTTTTATTTTTAAAGGCCAGTTATTTCATGGATCCAAAATACTATGCATCCTGATAAAGTCATGACATCATCATCACATACCCTTCATCATACCTAGAGACTGGCATGGTTGTATTTCAGTTAGCCTAATAGCTGGTTTGATTTGCATTGAGAGATGATCTTATGGAAAGTACCCCATGCCAATCTCTAGGTATGGTGAAGGGTATGTGATGATGTGGGGCTATTTTAATTGCAAAGGCCAAGGGAACTTTATCAGGATGCATAGTATATAGGAATTTAACATAGGGGTGTAATTACTTATGCCCCCTGTAAGGAAGAACATTTATCTATTTACGATACATTATTCATTCACAAACAAAATTGGTGTCCTTAAAGGTTTTTCCTCATTTTTTTAATTAATGCATTAAGATCAATTACCAAAAGATTTTTAGCATGGGTGTATTCATGCTTAGCACTGTATCTAAGTATCTAAGAATATAAGTAAGTATACTCTTTTGATCCCGTGAGGGAAATTTGGTCTCTGCATTTATCCCAATCCGTGAATTAGTGAAACACACTCAGCACACAGTGAACACAGTGAGGTGAAGCACACACTAATCCCGGCGCAGTGAGCTTCCTGCTACAACAGCAGTGCTCGGGGAACAGTGAGGGGTTAGGTGCCTTGCTCAAGGGCACTTCAGCCGTTCCTACTGGTCGGGGCTCGAACCGGCAACCCTCCGGTTACAAGTCCAAAATGCTAACCAGTAGGCCACGGCTGCCCCTATCTGCTAAAATTCATACCCCTGACAAATATTCTTTTAATGTTGATTTCCTCTTGACGAAAATGTGTATGTTGTCACTGAAATTGACACTGTCACAATGTGGGAGAGACAATGTGGGAGAAAGATGAAATCAAAAAGAATAACATTTGTATGGAAAAATGGCATGTCCAAAATTATTCATAGGCTACCTCTTAACATGTCTCCACAATGATTCTAGACTGCACCTTTTTAACAGCAATCCGGGTTTTGGGGCAGGAACGATTATTTGCATCATCTGGCCTTGTGCTCACTTTTTTTGACAGATTGAGGTCTGGAATCTTGATATTGTTCACTTGCCTTGTTTGGCTGTATGTTTTGGGTCAGGTCTCTCGGCAGACTGCCCGATCTGTTCCTCCAAAAATCTTAATGTAGCCCTTTGTTTTAATATGACCATTTACTTTGAGGTTACCAGGTGTTTTAATTTTTTTTTAAATATATATGAAAACGCTTCTTAAAAGAAAAAAAAATCACCACATGATGACACCCAATGTTTTCACCACATTTTCTTACAACCTTTAGCCATGTGGCAGTGTCATTTTCAATCATTACAAAACATTGGTCAAGAGAAAATCAACATAATCAATATTTGTCAGGGGTTTGAATGACGAACCAGAGAAAGTTTGGGGGTAGCCTAGAGATATTATTTGCAGGGGACGTTTATGAAATGTTGAGCTACTCTCTGAACATGATGAAAACAGGGAGGAAAACTTCAGAAATTGTTTACATGTCATATAAGACGAACACTATGGTAGGGCTACAGATTTACAGTTAAGCCCACTGAATGACTCGTCTCGTCGATCTATTAACATAGCACTATATTCGAATTTGGAAACACGTGTATCAATCTGGGATCCAAATTTGTGGCCTGCATTATGTTCCATCTTACCAACTTTACTTGAGCGGTTACAAGGTAACAAGTATTAAGTGATTGAACATTTTAATTCATTAGCCTAGCCTAGCCTACTATTAACTCTTGTGAAAGTCTCTGTCAGAATCTCCCGATAGCGCAGGGTAGGCTACTCTGAAAAGTTTAGCTATAATTTGTGAGATAACAGGCTACGTTGTCATATAAGAATGAATGCAGTAATCGATATTTCTTACCTTGCTCTAAAAGACCTAATACCGTTACTGCAGCAATGCAGGCAGTCTGGTCGTGCATGGTTCAGTAGGCGATTTAGTAGAACAGTGAATGTTGAGAGGCAGCAAAGAGCACTTCTGCACGCTTTGAAGGCTGCACTGCGATGATTTTATCTCCACACATGACGCGAAATTTACTCGCTGCACTCACTTGTGACCTTGATGGGCGGAGTGTAACAGGTTAGACCTTATACTTACTGTATGAATCACATAATTGCACAATAGATCTAGGTTATCTAGTTACAGTTTAAATCTATTCAATTTATTACACAGTGGTATTGAGGGTCTCTAGTAGCCCCTCCTCTCCCCCTTGGTCTTGACCCCCCTGTCTCCCCCCTTCCTCTTTCCTGTCTAATATCTTTATGGAGAGAGGTAGGTTGACTGATTGCAGCCTCATAAGCAATCTTATAAATATTTCTATTAAATATTGTCATCCATAAGATTGCTTCACTTTATATTGTTTGTATTCAGTTAATGTATATTATTTGTGAGTTATTTTTGTGAATTTACTTTTTAAATGCATTGTTTACATGTATACCTCCGTCTAGCCACATGCCAAAAATAGCCCTACAGTGATGTACAGTAGTTTAGCTAGGTAGTTGGGATAGCACATTAGCACCTGCAATATAGTTATACGTGTGAACTTTTTCAGGAGCTATTGGCGAACTCACCCTGTACTGTATGCTTTGCTGTGCGTGTGTGCAGGTATGTTTTGTTATTTTTCTTCACTTTACATGCATTTTTGTTTTTGGCCTGTCTAATATCTTTATGGAGAGAGGAGCTATTGGCGAACTCACCCTGTACTGTATGCTTTGCTGTGCGTGTGTGCAGAATAAAACTCCAGCAGTATCCCGTGCTCGTTTTGGGTCATCTTTATTAATAATCAACACAACGCAGAAGTCTACCCAGTTACAATGGTGCCGTGACCCTTGGTTCATCTGATCTGCGCTCGCTAGATCACCGTGGGCTGCTGCTGTTGAAGTTACTACTACCGCCGTTAGCGACAGCCGCTAGCTACCTTCTGCATGGAAGCCTCCTCCGACGCGACTCCTGTTCAGTGACGTGTGTAGCCGAATTTATACGCTGGTCTGCGTAAGTCATTGACGTAAGATTAGATTAGTATTGTGCTTTCTAGACATTGCTCAGCCTGCACTAGTATTTTCTTTTTGAGAAATTACTTATATTTTACTATTGAAATTAACTAACTGATTTTATTTTGCCTGGTTTTCTACTGCATTTTCATTTGAAATAATAGGCCAATGCTTCTCAGTTAGTGATATTACATCACAAGTTACATGTGGTTTTGAAATTATTCAGCAGTATTTGGTATTATTTGATATATTGGTATAGTCACTACTGTTGAAATGTCATTTTCAAAATTGAATGGTGTTTACGTATCTAATGGGCTTGGGAGGGGTTACTCTATGGAATCAGATGGAGAGGCCAGTTATCAGAGAGTAGGCCAGTCAGTTCTGAATCCAGTAGCATGTTCCACCCCCATTACCCGCGTCATTAGAAGCTCACCGGAACGGGTGGTAAATGCAGTTGGCTATCCTACCAATAGACATGCAGAGCAAGCACATGACATTAATAATACAATGCATCACTCTACACCTAACACTCATTCAGACCCAGCACATACTCCACAAACCTGTTCAGGGGGCTGCCTGGATGCTTCAAGGCTGAACGTGGTTGTCCAATCAGATATTAAACCACCCCCATTCTTCAGAGGTGACCGTACTGACACATGCACTGTCCATGAATGGGAAGATTTGATGCAGGCTTACATTCGCCGACGCAAATATGGTACTGCTGAAATGTATGATGTGATAGCAAGCAGACTGATGGGAAAAGCCAGGGACATTGTGAAGGTTTCACTACGTAGCAACCCAGAAATTAACCCCTGTAGTCATCCTGCAGCTGTTTTTGATATACTGAAGCAGAACTTTAGTGAACTCCCATACTCTGGCATGCCCATGGCGGATTTTTATAGCACACTTCCAAAAAAAGGTGAGAGTGCACTAGACTACTGGGTGCGTCTGAACAAGGCTATAGATGTTGCCGATGAATGTCTCCGCAGGCGGGGTAGATGTGTTGAGGACGTGAGTGCTGAAGTTGTGATGATGTTTGTCACTCACTGCCCAGACCCTCACCTGGCTATGTCTTTCAAATATAAACCAGCTGGGAGATGGACAGCCCCTGAAGTGCAGGAGCGCTTAGATGATCATCAGCGAGATCTGAGACGCGGAGCTTCAATGAGTCAGCACTCTCCTCCTGTTCACAGTCCGGGCCCTGTGGCAGTCACTCAGTCCACTGCACAGTTCAACCGCTCATTCAGCAGCACGCAGGTAGAGATGAGCCATCCTGTACAGTCACCCGCAACTGTGCCGTTGACTGCAGTCCGTTCAGAGGAAGAGCCAGGTATGCGTGAGGTGGTAAGCATGCTGAATAAAGTCATCACACTGTGCTCTGCTCCCCAGTCACTCTCACGTCATGTTCAGCCTCAACAGCGCCAACGGTCCCCTCAGCCTTTAATGTCTTCTGCATGCAGAGTATGCAGCAGCACTGACCATTCCACCTTTAGCCATTGCAGGCTACTGAAACTCTGTCGTCACTGCTTTCAACCTGGCCATTTCAAACATGATTGCCCGAGTGCCTCTCATCCAGCGGCAGCATCTGCACAGGCCAGCCGCACTCCGTTAAACTAGATGCCCCACGCTGTGAGAGGGCAAGCGTGGGTGGTGGTACAGAAGCCCTCATGAGAGAACCAGATCGGCTTTCCATCTACAGTAACAACAGTCGACTTTTGCAAGCGGGACAGGTGCAGATTCTCATTGGCTCGCAGAGACTTGAAGGGTCAAGTGAGCTGTTTTATGCACCTGTGTTGGTGAGTGGCAAGGTCACTTTGAGAGGAATGTTAGATTCTGGCTCCATGTCTTGTACACTTAGTGAAGAGGCAGAGAAGAGACTTCAGGCTGCTGGTGTGCTGCCCAATGCTCAGTTAATCCCTGGGAATGTGGTGATTGTGGGTTGTGGTGGCTTAAAAACGTATCCGAAGTGCTTCTATGACCTTGAAATTGAAGTGTATGAGACTAAGTTTATTGTACCCACTCTAGTTGTTGCTGGCCAGAGAGATGATTTCATAATTGGTACTAATGTGATCAAGTCTGTTTTACAAAACATGAGACATAAGAAAGAGTACTGGGAGCTAATTTCCTCCAAAAGCAGTGACCCTGAATGTGAGCGCTTCCTGGAGCTACTGAGCTGTGTGTCACGGTGGGAGGGCCCAGGTGAGCAAGACAAAGTTGGAACAGTGAAGCTGGTGCATAGTGTTACACTTCTCCCAAAGCAAGAACACCTGGTGTGGGGTAGGCTACCCAGTGATGTCCATGTGTGCCCTGGTAGCACCATTATTGTTGAGCCTACTTCTGCCCGCTCAGCTCCAAAGCACATTCTTGTGGGAAAGCTTGTTACAGCTATGTGGGGAGATCGCTGGGTCCCAATGAAGGTTCTTAATCCAACACTGGATCCTATCACTCTGCGGCGCAATGCTAAGATAGCTGATGTGTTCCCGTGTCTGGCAATGGAGGACTTGAACATTGCACAAGGACTGTGTCAAACCCAGGATGTTGCCACTAACCCAGTATTGTCCAGTAGTGTGCACACTGATCTAGTTCAGGCAATGAAGGATGCTGGTTTGACTGATATTGACTTAGAGGGCTGTGAAGTTTCCCCTGCTGACAAAGCCAAGCTAGCCACCCTGCTCTTGGAGTACAGTGACATCTTCTCAAAGAACTCGCTTGACTGTGGGATGGTTAAAGACTTTGTTCACAAGATCCACCTTTCAGATGACCGTCCTTTCCGGCTTCCCTATCGGAGAGTCCCACCAGCACACTACCACAAACTGAGGCAGGTGCTGAACGAGATGGAGGAGCGGGAGATCATCAAGAAGTCTGTGAGTGACTATGCCTCCCCTTTAGTCATGGTCTGGAAGAAAAATGGGGACCTACGTATCTGCACAGACTTCAGGTGGTTGAACGCTAGGACCATCAAAGATGCCCACCCTCTGCCCCATCAGTCTGACTGCCTAGCTGCGCTTGGGGGCAATGCTGTTTTCAGCACTATGGACTTGACGTCTGGATTTTACAATGTCCCCCTATGTGAAGCTGATAGGAAATTCACAGCTTTTACCACTCCGCTAGGGTTGTACGAATATAACCGTTTGCCACAAGGCCTATGCAACAGTCCTGGATCCTTTATGAGGATGATGCTCAGCATCTTTGGTGACTTGAATTTTTCCACACTTTTATGTTACCTTGATGATTTGCTATCTTTTGCTCCATCTGTCAGTGAGGGATTAGAGCGTCTGAGAACTGTATTCGACCGGCTGAGAGCCAACAACCTCAAGCTTTCTCAAAAGAAGTGCCACTTCCTGAGACAGTCAGTTAAGTTTTTGGGCCACATAGTGGACAGTAATGGGGTTTCAGTAGATCAGGATAAAGTTGCGGTGATTTCATCCTTTGAGAAGACTGACCTGATGGAGTCAGATGGCTGCACCCCGTCCCAGAAAAGGATACGGTCGTTCTTGGGCATGGTCCTATACTACCAGCATTTCATTCCAAACTGTTCCTCCATTGCAAAGCCTCTGTTTTGTTTGACTGCAGGCTCTAAGCGTAGAGGCAGAACAGCGAAAGGTGGGAGAGGTGGCACTTTTCGCCAGTTGACTCCGCAAGACTGGACGGCAGGTTGTGATAGGGGTTTTGCAGAGCTGAAGGCTGCTTTGGTCAACTGTGTGGTCCTTGCCCATCCAGACTTTAATAAGCCTTTCATTCTCTCCACTGATGCGTCTCTTGATGGCCTGGGAGCTGTTCTCTCACAAGTCCAGGATGGTGATGACAGAGCGAGGCCAGTGGCGTTTGCAAGTAAGTCACTCAGCCGAAGCCAAGCCAACTACCCAGCACACAGACTAGAGTTTTTGGCGCTTAAGTGGGCGGTGTGTGATAAGTTCAGCCATTGGCTGAAGGGCAGCCAGTTCACGGTGTGGACTGATAACAATCCACTCACATACATCATGACAAAGCCCAAGCTGGACGCCTGTGAACAGCGCTGGGTTGCCAAGTTGGCTCCATATAACTTCAAGATCAAGCATATTCCGGGAAAGTTGAACATTGTTGCCGATGCTCTGAGCAGAGACCCCTTTGTCAAGCCTTTGAGCCAGCGGCTGCTTTCAGAACCATACAGAGACCTGCTTGGTTGTGTGAAGGATGTTGGAGATGTTCTCGTCCAGGATGTTTTCCGCTTCATCAGCCAGCCACAAGCACTTACCTGTATGAATGGGTCTTCAGCCAGCTCCCATGCATCTCTCTCGGAAGATGAGGTTTCAACGCTGCTTGACAGCCACAGTGACTGGGAGTCTGCCTCACAGCTCAGAGCGATGTCAGTAGTGGAACACCTGTCTGATGTGGTTCCTGTTGGCCAGCCTGCTTTGCCTGCTATGTCTTTGCAGGACCTGCAGTCCCACCAGCGTCGAGACACTTCCATCGCAGCCGTTATACCTTATGTGGAAAGGAAACGAAGACCATCTTTCCGTGAGCGTTGCCGTGAAAGCCAGACTACTCTACAGCTGCTGAGGCACTGGGACAAACTGGTTCTCCAGAATAGTGTCCTGTATAGAGTCTGTAAGGACCCTCTGACAAACCACAAAAGATTTCAGTATGTCTTACCTGCAGCGCTGAAGTCTGAAGCTCTGACGGGGGTCCATGACCTCGCTGGCCATCAGGGTCAGGCGCGCACACTCCACCTGGCCCGCCAAAGGTTCTTCTGGCATGACATGGAGAGGGAGGTCCGTGACTATGTTAAGAAGTGTGGGAGGTGTGTGTTGAGTAAGACACCTGAGCCAGCTGCCAGAGCTCCATTGGAGAGCATAAAGACCACTGCTCCACTGGAACTTGTCTGCATTGACTTCTGGTCTGCAGAGGATCACAACAACAAGTCTGTGGATGTTCTTGTAATTACAGACCATTTCACAAAGCTCGCCCAAGCGTTTCCCTGTCGAGACCAGACAGCAAGAAAAGTGGCAAAGACACTGTGGGACAAGTTTTTTTGTGTCTACGGTTTCCCTGAGCGTATCCATTCTGATCAGGGAACAAGCTTTGAAAGCGAGCTGATTGCGGAGCTTCTTCGCCTTGCTGGTGTTTCAAAGTCTCACACCACTCCCTATCATCCTATGGGGAATGGTGGGACTGAAAGGTTCAACAGGACTCTGGGTGGCATGCTCCGCTCCTTGCCTCCTAGACAGAAGCACAAGTGGCATCAGATGGTCCAGACGATGACGTTTGTTTACAACTGCACGGCTCATGAGACTACTGGTTTTCCTCCTTTTTATCTCATGTTTGGCCGTGTTCCAAGGCTGCCGGTGGACTTGATGTTCCGTAGTGTTTTGTTGGACAACACAGTGTGTGACTATGACTCCTTTGTGGACTCTCTACTAAAAGATCTCAAGTCTGCCATGTCAGTTGCCCAGAAACACACAGAGTCAGAACAGAAACACCAGTCAAGTCAGTACAACAAGAAGGCCAAAGGTCAGCCATTGTCGATAGGAGACCGAGTGCTGGTGGCGAACAAGGGCTGCCGCGGAAAGCGTAAGCTAGCAGACAGGTGGGGAGACACCATGTACACAGTCATTGCTGCCAAGCCAGTGCTCCACGTTTACAGGATTCGTGATGACCTTGGAAATGAGAAAGTGGTGCATCGTAACCTGCTGCTGGAGGTCAATTTTCTCCCTCTGAGTGAGAGGCTAGATGGAAGCTCCACGGAAGGTGGTGAGGCGGATGCTGATTCTGTTGAGAATGAGCCTCACTCTGTGCCTGCAGTTCTCAGTGATACAGTGTCTGTCCATGCCTTGGATGAAGCTATCTCTTCTCTGGATGCAGATAGTGGAGCCCGTACTTCATCGTGGGTGTCACAGCATCACTCAGATGTCACTGCAGGGTCTACAGAAGACCTGACTGATGATCGATCCTGGCTTGGTCCAGTCTCCCTCTGACTCCCCTCCTGAGCATGGTCTGACTGATGCTTCTAGTCACATTCACATTAGTTCATCTACACAGCCACACATTCCTATTTCACACACCACACATGCACCACACTCACCTCACACTTCTAGATTTGGTCGGGTTATAAGACCTGTGTGTAGGTTGATTGAATCTATGGTTCAGCTTCAATCTGTTCTTAGCGATGTTGTCCCTGAGAGACATGTCATCCATGTTTGAGTATTGTTTTCTAACCCTGTTTATTGACCTGGTTTAATGGGTTGTTATGGGTTTCACTAGAGTGTGCTTTACTTTTGTCCTCCGTTATGGTATAGTCTGTAGGCCTTAGTCTAAGGGGTGTAAACGGCATCCCTGTTTCCTATACAGAATTCTGAGACTTGATCAACCTCTGTATTCTTTTAGCCTGATGGGGTAGGCAGCTTTTTATGCTGGGAGGTTTTAATTCTAATGGCCTGTATACCTGATGTTTGCAAATCTTTGTGCAATTCTGAAGGGGTGAGTGTAACAGGTTAGACCTTATACTTACTGTATGAATCACATAATTGCACAATAGATCTAGGTTATCTAGTTACAGTTTAAATCTATTCAATTTATTACACAGTGGTATTGAGGGTCTCTAGTAGCCCCTCCTCTCCCCCTTGGTCTTGACCCCCCTGTCTCCCCCCTTCCTCTTTCCTGTCTAATATCTTTATGGAGAGAGGTAGGTTGACTGATTGCAGCCTCATAAGCAATCTTATAAATATTTCTATTAAATATTGTCATCCATAAGATTGCTTCACTTTATATTGTTTGTATTCAGTTAATGTATATTATTTGTGAGTTATTTTTGTGAATTTACTTTTTAAATGCATTGTTTACATGTATACCTCCGTCTAGCCACATGCCAAAAATAGCCCTACAGTGATGTACAGTAGTTTAGCTAGGTAGTTGGGATAGCACATTAGCACCTGCAATATAGTTATACGTGTGAACTTTTTCAGGAGCTATTGGCGAACTCACCCTGTACTGTATGCTTTGCTGTGCGTGTGTGCAGGTATGTTTTGTTATTTTTCTTCACTTTACATGCATTTTTGTTTTTGGCCTGTCTAATATCTTTATGGAGAGAGGAGCTATTGGCGAACTCACCCTGTACTGTATGCTTTGCTGTGCGTGTGTGCAGAATAAAACTCCAGCAGTATCCCGTGCTCGTTTTGGGTCATCTTTATTAATAATCAACACAACGCAGAAGTCTACCCAGTTACAGGAGCATCTAGCCATTCAGGTCATTTATTATCATCATCATGATGACAACCTATGAGTCCAATTAATTTGTTCACTTCATTTACAGACCAGATAGAAAACAGTAGCCTTGCCATGATCTGAAGTCTATTGAAAACATTGACAGCATGAAAACATAGCTGGAATCTTGTGCACCCCATAGGCCTACATGGGCAATGAAACATTATCTCAAGGAAGATGCCCCCAGCATTATCAGGGGTGTGACTGGCAAAGGTAAAAAAAAAGGAAAATATACGTAGCACGGAGTGACCCCCCCCCCCCCGTCTCTTCAGTCTCCTAAACTGCCAGCGTCGTGTTCACACAAGGCGTAACCGTTAACAAAACCTCACCGGTTTCACAAAAACCGGCGTCGTGTAAACAGCACCTTAGTGTAGGCCTACTATAATGTTGACTACCGTATATATTTACATTACCTACACTTCATAACATTCATGAGGCAAATCCTATGCAGGGGTGGCACTAGAAAAGGGCCTTAAAGAAAATATGATTGGGCCAAATACTCGGGGGGTCCGGGGGCATGCCCCCCCGGAAGAAATTTTTGAAAAATAACCCCTTAAATGATGACATCTGATGACTTTTATGGGAAGTATTGACACATTGAGATACATATATTTCAAACATTATAGCAACTTATTTATAATAGAGCAAAGCAGCCTAGGCCTATACAAGACTAAACCAAATATGGCTGAAATATATAGGCCATCATGATTATTTTGCCAACAGTGATGCAGAACCATGGATTTTTTCCTGTTTTCATGTTTTGTTTATAACTCAAACCAACATTGAGTTAAAATGTTGACTAAATTATTTACTATAGGCCTACTTGATGATAATATATACAACATAGTGAATCATGTGATAGGCCTACTGATATTGATGCTGATTGAAGAGGTTGCAACTTGAAGGTTGTTAATATTTCAGTTCCAAAGAGAATCAAATTACATCGATTCCTCTCTTCCCAAAGCAATACTGAAGGTCCTACACCTCTCCTCCTAAAATAAATGGTAGGCTCTTACTGTTTTAAGCTACTGCGCCAGGATTGTGTAGGCTAAGCGGCTACAACACTAGTTTTACAGGCGCACATACTAAATGGTACCTAAATGGAGCGCTAGGGTTAAAATGCGGACTGCGACTCTAAATAGGCGACTTTTTGTCTATCAGCACAATGCTACAGTAGGCTATTTCCACTAAATATTCAGCTCATTATTATGTGCAAGACCAATGTTTACTAAGCATGCCAAAGCTTTGATCTCTTGGCACTGTCACCATAACGTTACGTTTTCTCATGGTGAGATGCATGGCATCCCGAAATGTGTTTTAGACAAGCCGGGGCGCAAGGTTCGAGGAGGTGAACGGCTGGACAAACGCGAAATGACAAGTAACTAAACAATGTAGTAGGCCTAAGGTAGACAGGCTTTGTGGTTAAAACTATGAAAACCTGCAAGGTTAGGCTGTCACAGCTAACTTCAAGCACAGCTTACACGCGCAGAAATTAAAATATCAGTAGGCCTATCACGAGATTCATTATCGGAAAATCAAAACGAGAAAAAAACAACTTCATACATGATGTCTTTTTAAATCAATTTGTTGACCTTTACCGTTCCATGGCTTCTGCTGAGAAACTAGTTCGCCACACACACTGAACTTGAATCAAGCATTCTTCAGAACGCATGATCAATTCCGTTTAAAAATGTAATAATCACACCCCTGATTATATCTATGGAAGCCCGTTTGCGCCACATAAAAATAAATATTCTGATCTATTATATCTCATTATTGTGAGATACTATGTCATTATTGTGAGATAGTATCTCGTTATTGTGAGATAGTATCTCACAATAACGAGATACTATCTCACAATAACGAGATACTATCTCAGAATAATGAGATACTATCTCACAATACGTTATTGTGAGATACTATCTCGTTATTCTGACATAGTATCTCATTATTGTGAGATAGTATCTCATTATTGTGAGATAGGTAGATAGTATCTCGTTATTGTGAGATAGTATCTCATTATTGTGAGATAGTATCTCACAATAACGAGATACTATCTCACAATAATGACATAGTATCTCACAATAATGAGATATAATAGATCAGAATTTTTTTTTATGTGGCGCAAACGGGCTTCCATATATATCTGAGGGACTTTTTCTTCAAACTAGATTCCAGTGTAGGCCTATCTAACTCAGTGTTTTTCAACCACTGTGCCGGGGCACACTAGTGTGCCGTGAGAGATAATCAGGTGTGACGCAGAAAATTACCCAAATGTCATTCACTGGTCCAGAAAGCTGTTGCATCAAAGAATTTATAACCACATGCTCTCATTGATTGTATGATTTCACTATTTGTGGTATGCAGGCATTGTAGGCCTACAACGGGGCCCCATATCCAGTATTCACAGAATCATCACATATCCAGTTCATAACAACAATTAAATTAGATCTAGTCACCTACAAATGAAACAGAGGGCACTTGTTTTATTGAGCAGGTCTTGCATAAAAGCCATAATAAGGCCATATCTGTGTATTATTTGGAATTTTAGGCTATGTTATATTTTTTTCTTCACACAGGATGTTAGTGTGGCGTGGGACATTTTAGGTGTCAAAAGTGTGCCGTGGCACAAAAAAGGTTGAAAAACACTGATCTAACTCTTCAGACTAACACAGGGTGTGGTGGATCATCTCAGCAATCTCCACTTTAAGTTTCTTAGTAATATGCTGCCTATACTCCACCCATATTCCCCATATTCAAACACATACACAAATTCTCTCTTAACCTTTCTGGTCATTAATGCACACTGCTTTACTATGAAGTAGCGGCCAATTAAAAAAAAAAGAAAAGTATATTCTAGTAGCCTAACCCATAAACTAGTCTCTCCCTTGGCTTTGAAAGGTGCATGCTGTGCTTCAGGGTTCAAAAATATTTACATTTCTTCAGCAGATACAAACAGTTGTAAAACAGTTGTATACACATGTAGCCCAGGTGGGCCTATGCAAAAGACTGTGGTAAATTTGTCATTCTGTTTTCTGCACAAGATTGCTCAGGAACTAGGACCTTCATCCAACAGGAAACGGTAAGTGGAGCAGCAAAGGTGGGGGAGTCATAGAGCAGAGGGGGCGGAAGAGCAGCTACGTGCTGCTGAACTACGCCTTCCTGACCAGGAGACAGGCCAATTTATCCATTAGCAAAAACACTGTTGGGCTGCTAGTCAGTCCAGGAAGATGCAGGACACATTGTTGCCTTGAAAGGAAATGGGTTTTTTTTGTAAGGAAAGGAATTTTTTTGTAACCTTACTTAGGGCGCCATTAAGTCCACAATCCAGTCGGTGTACAATTAGTTGAGGTAACTACTTTTCACCCCTTTTGCAGAAGAATTGCTGATAATTAATTATGAAGATTAGCAACACATAGGATGCAGAAACAGTACAGCAACAACTCTTCATCTACAAATATTAGTGTGTTGATTTTCTTGTGATGCATCAAGTACCCCAGAATGTATGTATCTCTTTGATACCATCACCACCACCATATTGTATTGGGAGTTACTCTGATTTCCACATTTAGTATTATTTGGACTTCTCGTAGCCCAACCTTTGCAAGGTTTCTGCATGCTTTTTCACAAGTCAGCACACTAGCTTTAGACGACCGAGGAAATAATTCTGATCGAGATCCTGATTAGTTGAACAGTAGGCCTAAGACAACCGCTGCTCTGGCCCACAGGAAATGAGTGATAAGAACTATAGATGTTTTCAGACACGTTCTGCACTATATGCGGATCTTTGTCATATGATGCTAACTGTACATGCGGACGACACCGATGCACATGAACAGAATCTCTGCGTGTTTGAACACACACATGAACAGAACTGCATGTCCGGCTATGATGTTCAGATATACTTATGTGATGTATGGACTTTGTACTTTTACTTTACTCTCGGTCCATCAACCCATACTAAAAGGACGGGGGAAGGAAAACACAAGCCAAGAGTTCTTTTCTAGTGAACTATATTTACATAATACTCTTTTACAGAGAACCATAATAAAAGTATAAAACACTTACAAAATTGGCATCAATGTACATAAAAAAATAAGATCCATCTCCTGAACAATAAAATTCATACATACAAAAAATATTTTATATATATAAATATACATGGACATCCTGACAACCAGGATATCTTCAACTACAGCACTAAGGCCTTGACTCTGGAAGATCACAAGTATCTTTCCTGCAAAAAAAAAACAACAAAAAAAAAAACATTTTGGGTGTAAAAGACAAGGAAAAAAAAAAAAACTCATTGAATAGTTTTAGCATTAAGTCACATTCCATAATTCAGTCAAATATTCGGCAGAGATAGACAAACCAACATGACTTAGTGTATGCGTAACATGTGTGACTAAAGTGTGTCTGACTAAAGTAAGTGAAAGTGTGTGTGTGTGTGTGTGTGTATGCGCTTCACCCGAACTTTAGCTTTGAGTGTTTTAGTGTTTTCAACGTGAACCCTGCCTCCCTTAAACAGCAACGAACAGAAACCACCCTACAGAACTGAGTGCATGGAACAGCATCAAGACAGCGTGACAAGACAGAGTAGAAGGAAACAAGACATATTCTTTTGGACAACAATGGAACCAGAATGAAAACCAGCCGAGTCAAACAGCATCTGCGCAACACAACACCTATATGCGCAAACACAACACCAACAGGTGTGCCAACACACAACACCAACAGGGTGTGCCAACAAGGTGACCCAGTTTGGGATGTCATGGGGGGACGACTCTCCTTCACGGGAGAGACATCAGCTGAGGGAAATCATGAGAGCAGTTCCTGTGACAAGTTTATTTACCAACAGATAGAAAAACCCTCAGAGAAAAAAACAACAAAACAAAAAAAAAAAAAAAAAAATCACAAATCAATGTGACTGCAGGCATGTGGTGTTTACATTAGTTAGCACTTGCTAACGAGGCAGTACAGGCACTCTGGCTGCAGCCATGATGAAGCTCCTAGGCACCGACTCCAAAATCAGAGGGGAAAGAAGGCAACGAAATACAGAACTCTAACCAACCATTCAACTGCACGAGAACCGTCAAGAGGAGGCTACTGTGATATGGGACTTCCAGTACAATATGCGGGGCTGCTTACAGGCTGTTTAACCCTTCGTGTTGTGCTGGGATTCAGTGGTTTAGTACTGAGTCAAAGGTTCAGTAGTAGTGTTTCTTTCATTTTAAAAATGTTTATCTTTTTTTTTTCTTCCCCTGGCTCGGGAATAGTTAGTTCTCAGGCCTTGGGCCCTATAATCCCTTCAAACTCTTTGTTATATACACCTGGTATATACATACACTCACACATATACAAATACAGACACACAGGTGCACGCACACATACACAAATGCTTTAGCTGAAGGCAGTCCATCGAGGGGGTTTCTCAGGCAGATTAAGAGTCCAATCTCAGAAGCACGTAGATAATTTCACGGAGAGCAGATTGCGTGTAAAAATGGGATGGGTTGAAGGGGTGGGTGTTCACGCTGGACAGTCACTGACTGTTTGGCCCCCTTTCAGAGGCAGTTATAATAGGACAACCCCCCCCCCCCCCAGCCCCAGCCCCTGGCTACTTCACGGGTGACTGGCCAGCAGCTCGTCCAAGTCGTCCATCCACTCCTGCGTGGCCTGCCCCTTCAGCAGTGAGTCCACCAGGTCGCTCTCACCTGGGAAGCTGGGCAGGTTGGCGCCTGACTGGGCCGGGTTGTAGCCAAATGGCAGCTGCTGGCCAGACGTCCTATTGACCTGGTAGCCCTGGCCGCAGGGCATGCCGGCTGTGCGGTTGGGCACGCCGCCAGGCTGCGGCTGCCCGAAGGCCGACAGGTCAGGCAGCTGGGCCTGGGGTGGAGGCTGCGCTTGTCCCGGCTGCTGCCCTGGCTGCTGCCCCAGTGAGGGGTTGTTGGTCCTTTGCTGGGGCATGCCGGGCATCATCTGTCCCGGGTTCATGCCCGCCATGGGCCTGCCGCCCATGCCAGGCTGCCCGAAAGGGCCGTTGGTGGGCATCTTCGGCATGCGCGGCTGCATGTGGAAGCCCTGGTTGGGGAAGCCTGCGGGCATCCCTCCGTTGCTGGACGAGGCCTGGGCACCCATGCCCTGCTGCATGCCCGCCTGCTGTTGCTGTTGCTGCTGCTGCTGCCAGGACTGCGTCTGCGTGGGCATGCCGCCCTGCATGCTGCCGGGCATGGCGGCGCTCATGCTGCTGGCCATGGGGTTGGCCATGTTGCTGGGCAGCCGTGCCTGCATCTGCTGCTGCTGCTGCTTGAGCAGGGCGGCGTTGGGCTGGCTCTTGAGGAGCTGCTGCTGCTGCTGGGCCAGAAGGTTCTGGCGGAACGGACCCGGCATGCCCCCCACGCCCACGCCGGGCCTCTGCTGGGCCGGGTGCTGCGACGGGTGCATGGGCATGTTGGCGTAGAGCACGTCCATGCTGCTGCCGCCGCCACACGACGACAGGCTCAGGTCGGCCTGGCTGGCGGCCGGTGGGGCTCCCGGAGCGGGACCAGGACCCCCCTGACCCACGCCAGCCATCCCCATCATGGCCTGGTTCTGGGGGAACATGCGCTGGGAGCCGGGGGCGGGGCCTCCCAGGGGGTTCACGTTACCCATTGGTTGAGACGAACCTGTGGGGGCGGGAGATCAGAAATGTTGTCAGAAATGGGACTAAAATAAGCTTTATGTGACAGCACAGTGAATAGTAAATGAACTTACTGTGGCGCCCTTGTAATTCTCAGAAAGCATTCGATACAATCTCGTTGGGGGCCACATAAAGGCAGTCAGTCATTCAGACTGCCATCTCACAACTTATTTTTGCCAGTCAAATAAGCTTAGCAGTGAACACACTTTGCATGTTGGTGATGTTGTTGATTACATGTACAGTAGATGATACACTACCGTCTGCATGTCTGCATGTCATCAGGCTTTGACAAACAGCTCATTGTTTGGTGAAAAGGTAATACACAAGTTTATATTATATATCAGGGCTCTACAGTGCGCCCATTTCACTCGCACATGCGAGTAAAAATGATGTCGTGCGAGTGCAAAAAAATATTTAGGCGCACTGGTGCGAATGACTTCTAACCATGTCAATATTTGTCTACAAAATACACCGCAACATCGAGAAACATTACTGGTGCAAACCATAGAATCACGTCGCGAATGCAGCATAAAAACTACACCTCCCATCAACGTTAGCAGTTTCGCGTTGTGACTCGCTAGTAGTCGCTTCTATCAAATCCAAGAGCGCGCAGAAAAATCGGAAAGTTAGACTAGCCAGCCAAGATGCAAAGATTGAAGAAATTAGTTCTTCTATCCACCGAATTCATTGGATATAGAAGGAACAGGATGAGATTCTGAGAATGCAGTGAGAGAAAGAAAGATAACCTAACATGCCTTTTAGCCTAGTTGACGTATTGGCTGCAATATGCAAAATATAGGCCTAGCTGTAGCAAACCGGCACAAAAGTTGAAAAACTCCCATTTTATTCAAAGGTAGAACGCTACTGACAACTCCAGGCTTCCACGCATGCTTGTTTGTTTACACCGAATACAAGCTGAAGTGCAAAACGAAAGTAGGCCTAACGTTTGCCTACTGCCCCCATCAATGCAGATATTTCAAATAAAAACTAAAAGTATAAAACATATATCCTTGATTAACCTATGTTGGGTTTTGTGGAAGAGAAAATTGACTGTTTTAGTAGTAGCATTAGGCAGTATGCAGTCAGATAGGTCACCATGGGCATATTTGGATTAGCTATAGATGGATTCACAAATAAATAAATTAGCCTACATTTGGCAGGATACTTGATATACAGGCTAAATGCAAATATGGCAATGTATTATATTATTTTACATTAACAAAATGTAGGAAAATAGAACAGAATGAAAATAAAGTAGGCACTGATCTTTAAAATCCTTCCTGTAGCCTAAATGTTGTCAGTCATTCTTAATATTCGCAATTGGTGCACTGGCATGTTTAACTGTTAGCTGCAGTATAATGTTAGATTATGTGTAAGTTAAGTACAGAACTGACTGTGCGCCCAAATTTTTGTCTGTGCTCCTAAATTTTTTAACTTGGGCGCACAAGTGCTCCTGAAAAAAAATGTTAGGGTAGAGCCCTGTATATGTAATAAAAAATAATGTATGACATCAACTTTTATTGTGCATGGCATATTACCAAATTGCTGACCGATGAGTCATTAGCCGTGTCTCGTTTCAGGGGCTACATGGTTCTAAGGCTAGACCGGTAGCGTCATAGTGGTGTGACTAGTGCCGTCCCATTTCGTGGGCTCCTTCGAATTCGGCTGACAAACCCACCCTTCATTTCCCCCGAAATGGAGTGTGAATCGGGTGTATGCTTCGCGGCGTAACCTACCCCCCAAGATTCGATACGTTAATGACGTGTCATTCAAGACATGGCGAGATGGTCAACACCAGTGGCAGAGGAGTAGCCTACACATTTAATAAACGTTTTAATAACATTTAAATTAAATTATTGGGTTTGGTGGCTGCTTTCCGTATCAATCCTAAGTTTAGAACCACTTCCTAAATAAAGCTGTTCAAACATTGGCATTGCCCACTGAAATGGTTTATCAACAAGTCATATTAACATCATACTCAGATGATCACTGGTCAGTAGTCTATTATGTTTTCCACGTCTTAGCCTACTAGAAGATTGTTAAACAACGTCACATTGAAAGAAACGGAATGTTACACTAGGCTAGTTAAAATGGCATTTTGCATAAAGGCTATATAATTAGTCCAAGGGTGAATTACATCCATCAAAGGCTTATTATAGCGTTTGTTTGTGACATCTAGCCTATGGACGGATGATAACAAATTAAATTTGATAAATTATTGTGTCCCTTAGCAAAGCAGCAAATACAATTTTATCAGTTCAAATGAACTAATGAGTAAATGAACCGTACACACACAATGCCGTTGTAGATCACAGCATAGTTTATTAGAATAATATCTTTCTTAATCTCTATTTACACACAACTCTTTGACTAATTATGCTTTTTTCACTATGGCTTACTCATAGGATCTATAGTCTATAGCTTACTTTGAACCTATAGCATAATAATAATAATAATAATAATAATAATAATAATAATAATAATAATAATAATAATAATAATAACACGGGGTGTCACCCTGTGATTTTTTTTAATTCTAGTTGCTAATCACACCATTTCACGTGACTTGAGAGGGACAGGATTCAGGAAGTAAACACAGGCCCATCTTCTGTCTGACTCATGTCACGTTAACCCAAGTATTAAACCACATGTCACTGCTTGAACGTTTTGTGCATGTTGTAGAAACACAACCCACAACACAGCCTTTATTTGGTGCAAATGAAATTTGGTTTCTTTGGTTACTTTCTTTGGTTATAGTCCGCTATTCACATTACGTCCCCACATTTGCAAGTCTGGAAAATAGTCTGCCCTAATTCTGAAGCAGTGGCCACTGCTACAAAATGAAGAGGAAACACTGAGAAGAAAGTTAATGTTTTAAATAGGCTACATCAATACAACATGTAATATGTAAAGTGAAACTGGACAGGCCACAATAACCTCTGACTAGTTTCACAATTCAGCGGGGGAGATACTGTACGTTGGCAGGATTATTTAAAAGGCAACCGCAACTACATTGTGAGCCTGCCCTGATTCTGATGCCATGGCGGCATTAATTTTACCGTGGCGGGCCGCCATGCTAAAATCAACGTAGAGAAAACACTGGGACGTGTTGAAAGCACGGTTTTAGTGAACATAAGTTTGAAAGATCAGTAGGCCTACAGCTAGGGCTCATGACGTAACAGAGCCATCATATTCCGTTCTTTTGGGCTAGACCATCCCATTTAAAAAACATTGGTCCAGCCAGGTCCGGTCTCTGTGGTCACAGATGACCAGTGCTAGGTGGCACGAATGCTCCGATTGCTTTAGCTCACGGGCCCTTTCTCCTCCATAGCCTACTGGTGTAGCAATAGCGCTGAAAATCTTGTGGCATGCATGCCATACAATAGGATTGTGCATTACCTGGTGAAAAGCAAAACCTTTTTTGTCTTAATCATGGAGAGATTTCAGATGTGCAATAACTATAAAAGGTGTCTTTACAAGTTAGGGTGGTGTTGATGATTGATATTGAAATGTTACAACCGAATTGTCCACTGAAATCAAAACTTAAACAGCCTCCGAATTCTTAATGGTGGGTAATGCTAAAAATTGTAACCTATATCAGAGACTTTCTAATGAGACACAGCACTCAAAAAATCGTCTATAGAAATGCATGGGGTTAGTTTGTAACGCCAATATGGCCGTTGTCTACACATATCCCACCCCTTCCTCGGCAAAACGTCGACATGTGAATACATTGAGCCAATCATGTGGTGATGTGAATACATTAAGCCAATCATATGGTGTGTTGTGAAAACATTGTGCCAATCATGTGTTGTGAACTCGCCGCTGGAGCATAATTGGTGTCATGAAGCCCACGCGCATTTCTGCTGAATAGGATGCCCTATGAGTGCCCAAAAAGCGTTGCAATATAGCCACCGAGTGGAGGGACTTGCCTAAAAGGACTTTGCCTATATTATTAATTGCACAACTATATTATTAATTGCACAAAATGATTGCTTTTTTGTTTAAAAAAATTGATTCCCCAATCCCCATTGAAACTTTGAAATTAACAAGCTGAACAAAAATGTGGGAAGTGTTGCATATTGATATTGAAGTATTGAAGAATTAGATGAAAATACAGTTGCTTAAAGGCGAACTATGCAGGTTTTTTAGCTTAATTTACCTTAACTTAACAGCTTCAGAGTCATTGGAATGGTTGCATGACTTTTTTCGGGTTGAATGGTGGCTGTCTCGCTTCCCCCTAGCGGCTGTGAGTGGAAAAACCCCTAGCCCTCCATATGATTTCGGGTCCTTCAGGTAGCCCTCATTCCCAAAAAGGTTTGAGACCCCTGCTAGTGTTCATTTTGTCATTGTCTTGTCATTTTAGTCCAGTTTTAGTCAAAAAAGAACTCAAAGTATCTTTTTTTAATAACAAATTATTTCTGATAACCATTTGTCAAATAGTGTTTCACACATCTCAATTTTCCACCAATATTTTATGTCCACAAGGCTTCTCGTCAGTTATAATTACTCACTTTTTGTCAGTCAGTATGTTTACGTGCAGATAAGTCGCTCTTCAGTTATAGCTCGGCTAGGAGATTTGACTAGACCACTGTCATTATCTCCGTTTACATGACGATAAAAAAACCCTTTTGTAGACCCAAGTACGAATGTTTTACTCCGTAACGCTAGATGGTGATATGCGCCCAAACGCCACATATTCCTCAAACTTTCCATATTAGCTTCATTAGCTTACTTGCTAGTGAACTTGGCATCATCAGTGTAACTATTTAAATAGTTGACTTGCTGAACATTTTTGTATGGACATTCTGGTTGATGTTAATTCATATATGTATGAGAGAAGCTGCTACTTATGAGTATGTTGCGTTGTGGCATAAGGCTTTGGTAGTTCACTTGGTAACTCTGGCAGAAATCTCCGGTGTTCTTGCTCCATGTAGTTTCGTGTTGCAGACAAAGAGTATAGAAGTTTTTGGAGATTGGGCTGTCTACAGAGAACACGTTTTTTACAATGTATTCAGGTGACTGGCAGCTAGCAAATTGTGAGGAGATGTTTGCTATAAGTGACAAAGAATGTTTTAGCTTAGAAACCCCGTACCGTAGAGCACCTTAAAAGGTAAAAAAAAAACTCTTAAGGGTGCCTTTAACTTGCTAGATTTAGACCAAAATCTCCTAAAATAACAACAGCAACAAATAAAATCTCAAGAGCAGCGGACAAGGGCCTGAGGGTACAGAGACGTGGGGAAGCCTGTGGTCACTTTACCTGGAAATTGGGACACCTGCGTCTGCTGCTGGAATGGGTTCTGATTGGCCGGCTGATTCTGTTGGTCCTGGTACTGAGGAGGCGGGCGGGTCAAGTGCCTCTGGAGCTGCTGCTGTTTCTCCTGGAAAACACGTCAACACACACATTTTAATGCTTTTATTTGGACCTTAACACAGGGGAAGATTCACAGATCCAAACATTGAAGGAAGTATGTTACACACTTAGGCAGGTCTGATCAAACACAGAATGCATTGTGCCATTTTCATTCTGAACTGCATGACTATGGGTAAATCATGGCTTCGTCGCTTCCAGATGGATAAACTACCTATTATTGTCAACACACACATTCTCAGCTCATCTATGCAGCAGGGGCGCCATCACCTGGCCATGTAAAAAACTACTGCAAATCCATTCCAGACTTGGTTTGCTTGTAGTACATAGGGTTTGCTCATTTGTTTTTATACCTACACTACCGTTCAAAAGTTTGGAGTCACTTAGAAATGTCCTTGTTTTCATCATTAATGTTGTAAATGACTGTTGTAGAAAGAAATGGCTGATCTTTAATGCAATATACAGATGCCCATTATCAGCAACCATTTATCCAATGTTCCAAAGGCACATTCTGTTTACTAATCTGATATCATTTTAAAAGGCTAACTGAGAAAACATTGGAGAACCCTTTTGCAATTATGTAAGCACATAATGTAACCTTAAAACTGCTGCCCTGATTAAAAAATGTTGTGGAAAGGAAATTTCTAAGTGCCCGCAAACGGCAGTGCATTTTCAGCAATAACTGAGAAAATATGTTTATAATATTACAGATGACAAGCCCCCAAATCTGATAAATATGAAGCTTACATTTCCCTCCATTAACTCATTGAATGCCAAGCTGTTTTCGGAAGCTTTGTCCTAAAGTGCCAGCAATCTAGACCATTGTTGATGATTTTTGTACAGCCACAGCATATTCTGTGTTATAGCTATGAACACATACAATGGCTCGTTTAAAAGGTGAGACTTTAAGCTCTCAGTGGGTGCAAACCGTGTATTTCTACACGCCTCTGTTCCTGAGACATCCCAAGCTAAACAGTGGCTAGTTTTCATCAAAGCGGCAACCGAGTTATGATAAAATGTCCAGATAAAATGTCCAGATTGTGCTTTTTTATGAGTTTTCGATCGTCATATATTTCATTTCGATTCATCACAGAGTTCACAAAATCACATATAAGGTGTGTTAGAGTGTCTAGTTTCGTAATTAAAAAAAAAAGCTAAAAACGTAATATTACGTTTTGGCACTCAAAGCATGGGAAGGAAAAACTTAATATTACGTTTTTGCCACTCAATGAGTTAAATATGTATATAACATTACAGATGACAACAAGCCCCCAAATCTGATAAATCTGAAGCTTACATTACCCTCCATTAACTACGCAATGGGAAGTGCAAGATATTCTGAGAGTAATGACACTGCATATAATTTCCACACATGTTGATAAACGGGGTATGCAACAGTGCCTTATTTCCCCCCCCTTCCTTAAATTCACTTCTCATACACGGACACAAAGATTTAATTTGTCACATTCATAGAGATACTTTGTAAAGCATGTAGTGAAATGGCATAATATTTTTATGCCAGAATATTTTATGGTGTGCTTCACAGGCAGCATGTTGACTTGTGTGGAAAACGGAATATCAGCAACCAACCCTTTAGCCATTTTTACGTATGGATAAACACAACAGGAATAAAATAACCTGTTAAATTCCAAACAAGATACTAATAGTATTACAGACACTTGCCGCTGCTGAAATTAAAAGTCAGATTGATTCATTTTTAATACATTAAATCATTTTAATCTGTAATGGTACAGACACCTTTTGTCCACAGATGATTTAACCGTGGTGGGTGGAACTATATGAGATAAAGCTGATCCACCGACCTGCTCTCCAGCCATCAGCTGCTGTTGCCTCTGCTGCTGCTGCCTGAGGTACTGCTGCTCCATCAACTGCATCTGCTGCTGCTGCTGTTTGAGGGCCTGGGCTTGGGCTTGGGCCTGGACCTGGGCTGCCTGGCCGCTCAGGTACGCCGCGTTGCCGTGGTTACCGGCCATGGGGTTCCCCCCCTGCTGGTTGGCCATGGCGTTACCGGGGCCGGGGACGTGAGGCGCCGACGGGTAGGATCCCTGGTCCTGCTCGGGGGGGAAAGAGAGAGAGGAGTGCAGATGTGAGTGGTTTGGACTGGGAAGGCCACTAGGGGGCGCTTGACGCCCCAAAACCAGACAGCAGACTGTGTGGCAGCAATCTGTGCCAGACCAGCGCCAGACTAACTGACTGACATCCGATCCCTGGTCAATATTCACTACGTTTGCTCATTTTAAAGACACTTTGATAATCTCCCGCATAATCAGCATTAGAGTACCACATTTCAAGCATTTTAAAAACATAATCTAACAGAGGCAAGTGATGAAGATAAACTAGTTTTTAATCATAACAATAATCATGATAACTTCTCCCAAGCAAGGCGAGAGGAGGCGGAGAGAGAGAGAGAGAGAGAGAGAGAGAGAGAGAGAGAGAGAGAGAGAGGGAGAGGGGGAGAGAGAGAGGGAGAGAGAGAGAGAGGGAGAGAGGGGGGGAGGGAGAGAGAGAGGGAGGGGGGAGAGAGAGGGAGAGAGGGGGGGAGGGAGAGTGAGAGAGAGACGGAGTGAGAGCTGAAGAGGGTTTAAATGTAAAAACCACCATATGCGCCACGCAGTCAGAAAGCGAAAGACAGATCCACAGGGGCAGTGGAGAGGAAAAGAGGAGCGAGGGAGGCAGAGTGAAAGAGAGAAAGAGAGAAAGTGTCTTCTCTCTTCTCTCGCGAGAGGAAAAAGCCCAAGCGAGCCAGCACAGCTATATTTAAATAAAGAGAGGAGGGGAGGGGTGGGGGGCCGAGCCTAAAATACACTTCCGAGGACTCCTGCCAGAGGAGGGGGTGAAGAACTCCATGAAAGAGTGCTTTGTCCTCCCTCCCTCCTCCATCCCTCCATCCCTCCCTCCCTCCCTCCCTCTTTCTCTCCCTCCCTCCCTCTTTCTCTCCCCAACTCTCACACAGGGCTGCATCTAATGCCTGGCCCTGCCCCCACCCACTCTAACCAAGAGAGAAACAGGCACTCAATCTCTCTCTCTCTCTCTCTCTCTCTCTCTCTCTCTCTTTCTCTCTCTCTGTGTGTGTGTTTGTGTGTGTTTGTGTGTGTGTGTGTGAACGCCTGCTTCTTAGCAACCATCTGCCTGACCCAGACACACAGACACACACACACACACAGTGTCCATCTAGCTAGTTTAAGGGCCCCTGGCCAGACAAGCAGGGACAAAAACACAGTACAAACCCTGTCTGGTGTCAGAGAGGAAGCAGACAACACACACACACACACACACACAGTGGGCACACAAACGACCACATACATACACACTATACACTATAATACATTATTTTCTAAAGTGCCAATGCTAGAAATCTCAATAGTTATCCACCATCATTCTTGTCACATGTATGTAGCATACAAGTAGTCTGGTAATTGTAGTCCTGTATGCACCATGTAGCCTAATTAAGCATGCAGTGTATGCTAATATGTTGTATTCATGATGTGTGTAAGAATCCCCCCCCAACCACATTAGCTAGGATCTGCACAAGATTTCTTCCTACTACAGTAAAACGCTGTCGCTGTAGTCATAGTACTTGGGCTCTTGAAAGAGCATTGAGACAATATCCATTGTTCCTGACTTGGCCTAAATAAATAAAAGTTATGCATTTGAGTAGGGACAGTGAGTTTTGGCCTGCCTGTGTTCGTATGTTATAAAGGGTGGCGTGTGTTTGTGGGTTGTCTGTGGCTTGTCGGCATCCTTGAAAATGCCTTTCTGCACTCCCAGTCTAGAGGGGAGAACTCTGGCTAACTTCTCTGAACTTGGAGTGGATGAATAGACACATTGAGAGTAAGCGCTGGCTAGTGTGCATATAGATTTAAGATCCAACAGAGAACAGAATGATACGGACCCCCTGAAAGGCTATGGTCCTTTTTATGAACGAGTGTTGCATTACCCTGCAATACTTTAAAGTGTACCTTCGCAATACTTCTGTGTTTACTTGGAATACTTTTTGTTTAAACAACGTATTGTGAGGCAGTGCAATGACAACGCAAAGTATTGAGGGGCCATAAGGAACACATAAGGAACCCAAATGCAGATGATGAGGGGAAACGACCTCCATGACCCCTAATTTACATTATTAGTTGTAGTTCTTCATTAATAGCAATCTACACAATATACATGCTGTACATTCACTTGTTTTGTTCATAGCACTGGTGCTACAGAGGTTGATATCCACACAATCTCTACCATCAGCATGTAGTTCCAAACACCTCACCTGTAGCATGGGCTACATGTATGTAGCACTGTACAGCCCTGCTTACATCTCATCATCATACGCAGCTTAAGGGTCTCTGCCGCCCAGTGAGTGTGTTGGAGTTTAGACTAGTCTGTGTTTGGCGCAAGTGTCTCAGTGGTTAGTTCTCTACCTTGCCAAAATACACAAAGACATTCTAGTCTCCACAACCTAAACACACACAGAGGAGGTAGTTTTCCCCATCAAGTGTCAGCAGTATTCATGTGCGAGACATCCAAAAGATGGGTTGCACTAAGCACTCGTATATGAGCGTAACCCATGGTCTTGGTTTACCAAAGTCTTGTTTGGTGTGCGTATCAAACAACTCCCTGTGTGTTTGTGTACAGGATCGATACCTGATTTGAGGTGGTGGGTAAAATGTTTGGTGGAGATGGTCTCTAAGGTATATAGACTACTACCTCTTGTGGTTTGTGCACAAGTGAGTGTTTGTAGCTTGCTGACATGTGTGCGCCAACTTCCTGTACTCATATTTCAACTGGTGCAGCTTTTTACAAAGCAGGATTTTTGCAAATATGCATCTGCTCATGTTAAGAGCTGAATGACTGAAGTTTGCTGAAGACAACCATTACAGCCATTACCAACCCTTGTGCCTGTATCCTGTCTCTATGGAAACTACCAGTTATTTATGTAATGAAAGAAATCACCTGTTCTTCAATATGACCTGCAACTAACGATTATTTTCATAATTGATTAATCTGTCGATAAAATGTCAGAAAATGGAGGAACAAATATCGATTTTTCCCAACATTAATTTTGTGTCCACGAAGCCAAACACATTTAGTGTACTTTCATAACGGAGAACGTGAAAATATTCAAGTTTAAGAAACTGCAATCAGACAATTCTGAGGTATTTCACTTAAACAAATGACAAACCGATTAGCCGATTTCCAAAACAGTTGGCAGTTAACTTAATAGCTGACAACTAATCAATCGATTGACGAACTGTTGCCGCTCTAACATGACTATAAATCCATACGGCATCTTACCTGTGGATGCGGCATATGCGTTGGTCTGAAGGGGAGCCCTGCCTTCTGCTTCATGGCTTGCTGCTGCTGTTGCTGCTGCTGCTGCTGCTGCTGCTGTCGCATAATGGAGAGCAGAACCTGCTTGCGATTGGGCCCCTGGGGTGGCACTGGGGCTCCGGCCTCGAAGTGGGTGAGGGGTTTGGTGTTGTTGTAGTCCGGCATGGCCGACTGGGGTCCTCCCGGCCCACCCTGGGGGTGCCCCATAGGCCCAGGAGGCGGGTGGCCCATCAAGCCGGGGTGCCCGCCAGGCTGCATGTAACCCCCAGCGCTTGGCACCGCTTTGG
This sequence comes from Alosa pseudoharengus, assembly GCF_046254945.1. Lineage (NCBI taxonomy): Eukaryota > Metazoa > Chordata > Actinopteri > Clupeiformes > Clupeidae > Alosa > Alosa pseudoharengus. The sequence goes on from NW_027468657.1 coordinate 14,294,003, forward strand.
CCTTGGGGTTGGGGAAGTCCTGCGGGTACAGGGAGGGGCTGGTGGGCTTCTCCAGCCCGTACACGGATCCCCCCAGCGGGCTCTGGGTTGGGGGCGCCGCCTGAGGGGGCCAGGACGAGGGGTGGTTGGGGGGCGCGTGGAACTTGGGTGCTTGTTGTTGTTGTTGTTGCTGCTGCTGCTGCTGCTGTTGTTGTTGCTGTTGTTGTTTTCGTTGCTGCTGCTGCTGTTGCTGTTGTTGTTGCTGTTGTTGCTGCTGCTGCTGCTGCTGCTGCTGCTGCTTCTGCACTTGCTGCTGCTGCTGCTGCTGCTGCTGCTGTTGACTCTGGATCATCTGGGCCCTCTGTTGCTCACGGGCAGCCAGCTGCTGGAGCTGCTGGGCTGGGGACAGATCCTTGGGGGGCCCCGGCATCAGGTGGTTGGGCTGGAGCTGACGAGGCGGCTGGCCTTGCGACGGCACCTGAGCCTGGGACTGCTGCTGCTGCTGCGGAGGCCCCGGTAGGGCCGGGGAGGAAGCGGCGGAGGCGCCGGAGGCTCCAGCGATGGGGGAGCTGGTGTGCAGGCTCGGCCCGGAGGGAGTGGGCCTCATGTGGGGAGAGGAGGTGCGCGGCTCGTGGTCAAAGGAGGAGCCCACCGAGGGAAACTCGGTCTTGATGTTGGCCAGGTCTGGTGGTAGCAGGTTGGACTGCTGCTGTTGTTGTTGTTGTTGCTGCTGCTGTTGTTGTTGTTGCTGCTGGGATGAGGTTTGTCGGGGTCCGGTAGGGGGCAGGTCGGGGTCCTTGCCGTTCTCGAGGGCGTCGTTGAAGATATCCTTTATGTCCTCATAGTCCACCGAGCGATTGAACTCCTCCATCAGCTCGGACCACTCCTGCTCGTTGAGGTTGAGGTCGGGGAACAGGCTGTTGTTGCCGCCGGTGCCTCCCGGCGTGGGCAGGAGTTCGTCCATGGGTTCCTGCTTCAGCTCCTTCAGCAGACGCATGTCCTGCTCCGAGCCCCGCCCCCCGACGCCATCCCCGCCCAACCCCGTGCCGTTCTGCTCCACGCTGCCGCCGTGCGTCCCGTTGTGGCCGAGGGCGTCAACGCTGATGCCGTGCTTACTGTCCAGAGGCGACATGGCGCCGTTGGAGCCTCCGTTGAGGCCGCTCAGCACGTCCTCCATGCAGGACTTCTTGGAGGGCGGGTAGCCGCTGCCGTCGCCGAAGCCGTTGATGGGATCTCGGCCCAGCGGAGAACCGGCATTCTCCAGCTTCCTCTTCACCGTCTCCTGGAGCTGAGAAAGAGAAAGAGAAAGAGGGAGGAGGAGGAGGAAAAGAGATGCTGGTCAGCGCACCATTCCACACTTAAACAACATACAGTATCCTTACACACTCACACACACGCATGGTACCGCTAGACAACAATAAACTACTCTTGCAGCGCTTACATGTGTATAACTGCTCACCTTCACAGTTTGATAACGAGGAATAAAATATATAAAATGCCTACCTAAAAAGGTTCAAACAGCATGAACAAGTAGTACTTACTAGCAATCATCCTTTTTCTCATAAAGGCTTAAACATTACACATTACGTAAGGGATAACGGCCGCCAAGGTGTCCTGTTATACGGAATTAACGGACGAGGGGGGAGGCAAAGAACTTTTTCCTCCGCCCGTCCATTAATTCCGTATAACAGGACACCTTGAAGGCTGTTATCCCGCTTATCACCCAGTTGCCACTATAGGCAATAGTTATATATTTATAGTACGCAAAGGAAACATGCGGTTCCGTTTAAAAAGAAGCTGACTTGTTCAGTTTGTTGTACATCTTTCTTTGGCCCTAACAGCAATAGCATGGACAGTTAGCTTGTTTACAGTTAATTCCATTGTTGCGAAGCCTGCTTCCAAGCTCAACCGTCAGCCTACTATAGTTGTTATAGTTCATTCATAAGGTAACTTTTTTTACCAGCTCTACTTCATAGGTGTCCCGTTATTCAGAATTGATAGCCACCCCACCAGCCAATCAGAAAAGAGTATTTCTTCTCTCCGGGTGATAAACATCTTTAACGACCGGCTCACAGTGCTCACACATTACTCATAATCCAGAGTGTCCCAATTGGATCCTCAGACAGTCAGTACATGGGGACAGAAATGCACAGCGTGCACATTAGGGGCGGGAACCACAGAGTCACTCACGCCACTTCACCCAAAATAACACGATTAGAATATCACGATTCAGCCATTCTGCAATACCCGACACATTGCAAACGATTAATCTATGATTGGCTACATCATCAAAATAACCGTGAAGAAAAAAAAAAGGAAAAAAAGATGGAATTATGTATTAATTCACTGCATTTCACCAATGATTAGAAACATTGTGCAAAGTGCATACGTTTTAGCTTAATGCCTCTTAAAGATATACTGTATATTCGTTGGCAGCGTACCGATAACATATCATACAGAAGTCATTTGTCCTACCCCCTATATATCCTCCAGTCAGAAGCACCCTACTTGTACAAGTGTTGGTCCCTTGGAGAAAGAATGTGTGTGTTGGAACGGAACTACTGGTCTCGCCATACCTGCAGTTACTCCCTGGATTTTCTCACACACACACACACACACACACACACACACACACACACACACACACACACACACACACACACACACACACACACACACACACACACACACACACACACACACACACACACACACACACACACACACACACACACACACACACACACACACACACACACACACACACACACACACACATATTCTCACACACACATGCACACACACACACACACACACACACACACACACACACACACACACACACACACACATACACATATTCACACACAGAGAAATACACACACACTCACATACAGAAGTTCTATGATGGGATGAGCAAATCAATAATAGGCCAGTAGCTTGCATGTGGCTAGGTGTGCTAGATAGTAGCTAGGTGTGAAGTGTGGAGATAAGGGAGATGTTTTAACTCAAGGATACCCCACAGACATCAAGACACCAGCTGACCTTCTCTGCTCTTTTATCACCACAACCAGTGGGGTTTTTCCATGAAGTTGAGTCCACAGCAGTGCCATGGCTGTGCGAGAGGATGCCACTAGATGTTAGGCCAACATACGCTAAACACATACACTTCAGTGGATTTGTACTACCATAGCTGTGTTTTTAAAGTGTAACTTGAGTTTGTAAACCTTCATGTTACACAGGATTTATAAACTGTGCTTGTTTGGGCCTCAAGAAAAGCCATCTTAGTAAGCAGCGTCCTCACACTTTGCCTTCTGATACAGGTGCCATGATTTGATATTCACACAGTGCATTCTTCACCCCGATAAGGCATGTATAAGGTGGGGCAATAAGGGCTCAGGTTGGTTCACTTAAGAACATACAGTAAGTAGCCTGCTGATGCAGAGCTATGCAAACAGTACTGTGACTTACATTTCCTGTTGTCATCTCCAACTACAGGTGAATCAAACTAACTGAACTCAATAGTAAGAGACATCTGAACAGAACATCTTCTGCCCTAACCTGGGGAACCAGAGTCTGACGTGGGCACTGACTTCCTGCTTCCGGCTACGGTTATACACAAACTGTCTGATAAAGTGTCTCCAATCATGACATCCATATTCTTCGTCATTTCCTAGACTACTCCCCAACGGGCTTGACTTTACAATGCTCTGGGAGACAGGAAATGATTATTAAATCAGACCCGTCATGACCAGTATCATTTATTTTGGTCATACAATGTGTAAAAGAAAGGTTTCATATTGCATCTGGTGTCAATAAATCTCATTTCCCATTTTAAGAATATGGCCTTTTCACTTTACAGGTCACATGATTGGCTGACAAAGGCAGACTGATGCAACATTAACACGGCGTCACCAAGCGAAACATAAATGTGAACTAGCCTTAGTCCCAAAGCAGTTCAATATTGTACGGTGAAGTGCAAAGCAAACTAGAACATGGTCTTAAAACAGCTGTATTCAGTACATAACAGTATTCAGGTAGAGATGAAAAAAATATAGAATTTTTAAAAACAATCTTGTCCCCCTTGAGGCCTACATATGACAACAGACTTGTTACTGTATAAGTCAAGCACAATGTGTGTGTGTGTGTGTGTGTGTGTGATCCACCTACAGGTCTGTGTGTATGACAGGCACTGTGTGTGTGTATGTGTGTGTGTGTGTGTGTGTGTGTGTAATCCATCTACAGGTCTGTGTGTATGACAGTTTGGCGTTGCGTGGGAGAAAGAGGGCGGTCAGACTTGTGTTTACAGCACATTTGTGTATTTCAGTCTGAGCAGGCCAAAAATTCAAGAGTTGACAGATCACAGAACCTGAGTATTCTGCCAGATATCATGTAGCATAAAGTCATTATGAAATCACGCACTGCCACAAAAGGCAATCATTTTTCAATATTCATTCATTCATGGGCTACTTTAAACCTGCACTTAGTTCTGTTGAAACAGACAGCATCAGGGGCTTAACTGAACACACACAACAGCATGAACAGAGGCCTCCGTGGTCACTCACAACATTCAACAAATCACAGATCTTACAGTGGACACACAACCCTTACAGTGGACACACAACCCTTACAGTGGACACACAACCCTTGGAGGGGACACACAACCCTTGGAGGGGACACACAACCCTTGGAGGGGACACACAACCCTTACAGTGGCCTGTGAATACAACTGTAGTTTCGCAGGGCCTCTCACGAGTGGTCAAGCCGGAGGGGAGCAGACGCCGGCCCTCTAATAGTAGATTAGAGCCAACTTACTAGACTCTAAGTGCTCACCTAGCACCAGGGTGTGAGGACGAGCACACAGGCCAGGAGTCTGGCCCTCTCTGGGTGGCACACTATGGGATTAAATGTTTGCGTTTGCCTGGACAGTGCTGTCGATTGCTCAATGACCAAAAAGCAAGTGTTCTCTCAAACTGTGGCCGCTCTCTGCACTCTGTGTGTGTGTGTGTGTGTGTGTGTGTGTGTGTGTGTGTGTGTGTGTGTGTGTGTGTGTGTGTGTGTGTGGGAAGGGCCGCACAGACGCGTTTGCTTTGGGAGGATCAGTTAAAGACACGGGAACAAGAAAACACTCATTTGAATAGGAAATTATTCTGCTGGAACATGTAACCAAAAGCCAACACACATAACTGGTCCAAGTAACCCCTGCTAGGTCAAGGAACACTTTTGATATGCGACCCCCTCCCCACTCCAACCCACAACCCCCCCCTACCCAACGCAATCCTCTGTGGGCCCTGGGCAGGGATCGTTTGATAGTGGCTGGAATGTGCAGTTAGACTGGGTGCATTCTGAATGAGCGGGCAAGTATGTGCGTGCGCACTCCATCTCCCTCTCTCACACAACACACACACACGCTTGCGGCTCGCTCGCTGATCGCTTGATCTGGTCTTTCTCACACTCCAGTGGAAGCCGAAGCGGCTCCTTGATCTGGGTTGAAAAGCTGGAGGGGGGTGTGCACAAAGCGGCCTCTCTGATCTAACCAGCGTCCCCACGGAGAGGGAGTGTGTGTCAGTTTGTGTGCATGCGTGTTGGTGACTCACTGCAGGGCTTTCTGAACCTGAAAAACTGGTCTCAAGAGTGTCTCTTTCTCTCTGGAGTGAGCTTGTGTGTGTGTGTGTGTGTGTGTGTTTGTGTGTGTTGTGCGCCAACTCTTCTTTCGCTCTCCAGTCTCCAGAACCGTACGCAAGCGCCTTTCTTCAGTGCTCTCAGCCCCCCCCCCTCTCTCCAGTATCAGTTGCTCTTTTACCTCTAATGATTTTCTCTCCCACATGACCAACCATTCATTGCACTCATCAATTTCAATGAGAAAGCTGTTGCTCTTCCTTCCATGCTAAATCTCTCTTTCTCTCTTTCTTTCCCTCTCTCTTTCTCTCTTTCTTTCTCTCCATTTTGAACCCTAAACGTTCTCTTCTGCACGACTCCTGTTTGCATGCCCCCTGCTTCTGCTTCCCCCACTGTATGTGTGTGTGTGTGTGTGTGTGTGTATCTCTCTCTCTTCCTCACTCTCAGCACACCACCACAGTCCCCCCGAGCCACATGAAACTAATTAACATGTGTATAGACAGAGGAGGCCACAACAAAAGAGGCAGCAGCAGCAGCGGCGGCGGCAGCACAGAGGCCGAGCGGAGGGGCAGGGGGGCCGAGGGGGTGTGGGAGCGTGGCGAATTCCTGGCCGAGCGCGGCCGCCAGCCTCTTTGAAGCCCCGCGGGGGCCCGGCCGCCACAATGAGCCGCCCCGGGATGAGCAGGAGAACTGGACGCTCCACTGCAGCAGGGGGGGGTAGTGAGAGAGAGTGCAAGAGGGGGGAGCATGTTTAGGTGAGAGAGGGAGAGAGAGAGAGAGAGAGAGAGAGAGAGAGAGAGAGAGCGTGCAGGACAGGGAAAGTGGAGAAAGTGTGTGAAGTGTGTATGTGAGAGAGTGAGAGGGTGAGTGTGTGTGTGTGTGTGTGTTTGAGAGAGAGAGATTATCAAAGAAAGAGAGAGAAAAAGAAGGAAAGAGAGTGTTGTGTGGAGAATGGACAGAGGAGACAGCAATACAGAAGGGAACGAAAGGTGACCAGCCAGCCAGACAAGAACACAGAGTGAACAGGGGGAGGCAAAGAAAGTGTAACAGAGAGAGACAGACAGACACACACAGAGAGAGAGAGAGAGAGAGAGAGAGAGAGAAAGAAAGAGAGAGAGAGAGAGAGAAATAAAGAGAGTCAGAGAGAGGCAGCTGTTTAGAAGGAGAGAGGGGAAAAAGGACTTAACCCACACAAGCTGTAGGCCGGGAGCATGCGGTTGTTCTCTGCGGAGTCACGCTACCATCAGGCGGCAAGCGGAGAGCGGTCTCTCTCCCAACGCAGCTCCTCTACACTGGCCCCCCCTACATTTGGTCCAGTAGGACACCATCTACTCAAACAGCAGCTCTTATCTACAGACCTATTTCAACATTACGCCATTACTAATGATAAAAAAAAAAAACATTTGGAGTGACGAACCTGAAGAGGTCCTCTTTTGGGCACTCAGCCTGGCCAACGGTCCCACGGAGCCCCATGAAAGGCTGACCACACAGAGGGGTCACCAAAGGACAGCATGAGAAGGAATGGATGGATTCCTCTAAGCTCCGAAGAGCCTCAGAGGGGTGGAGAGAGTGTGTACGCAGAACTCAAACACACGGCCCACAAACGTACACATCCACGCGCTCTCAGAAATACATATACGCCCTCTCGTCTTCTCTCTCTCTCTCTCACACACACACACACAGAGACACAGACACACACACACACCCCCTCACGCTGTCACAACACACACACACACACACACACACACAAACACTCACACAGTCACAAAACACACACACACACACGCCGTCACAAAACACACAAACACACCCTCACGCTGTCACAACACACACACACAAACACTCACACCGTCACAAAACACACACACACACACACGCTGTCACAAAACACACACGCTCTTGCTCCCCTCGCTCTCACACATGGTCACAAAACACACACAAACACACATGCTGTCTCTCCCTCGCTCGATCTCTCTGTCTCACACACACACTTATTCTCATTCTCTCTTTCACTCTCTCACACACACACACACACACAGGATGGTGGGAGGGAGAGCAGTACTGGGGGGGGGGATTGATGAGTCAGACCTGTGAGCTCGCAGGGGGTGGGGGCTGGGGCTTTTGGCCGCTCGCTCCTGAGTCATCCAGCACATTTTGTACTGTGTGTCCCAAAGGGCCGGAGAGTGGGGACAGCGCGAGGGTTCGCCGTATTCACCAGAACACTCCCGTCCCGTCCACCACACAACTGGAACACACTTTTTTTCAGGGTTCGCTTTTCACTGTACACTTCAACGAAACTCAAACGTGTCATTTCGTGTCATTTCTGAATGCCTTTGTGACTAAACCACATGTAAGCTACATCTGTCAACGTGTTCCATGAAGAAAGTAATTAAACACACAGACACACATCAATGGTTTTGTCTAGTGAACTGGAAACCACTAGCACATAATCTGCCTCACACAGTCACAAGAAGAGCTAAAGGGCTTGGACTGTTTCAGACTCAGACATACCTGGGATACCTAGCCGGATGTCCACTATTCAGCAGATACAAGCATGCTCTGCTCAAAACTGTCACTGAAAGCCATAACTGAAGGCCAGACAGAGTGAGCAAAGTAAAACGTTTTACTTTGCTCACTCTAATACACGTTATTGACAACTGGAGATTGACAACCACACACACACACCTCAGAACGCTCCTGCCTGACAGACAGACAGTGTCAAACCTACAGCGACAGTGTCTAGCCTACTTCATAATCCCAAAACGAAAAGAAAAGGCAAACAACATCTGCAATCCTAAACCACTACCGCACATTCCAGCAGACCTGACCAACAATAACAGAAACAATCCTGTAGCTTACTTATTATCAAATTATGGCTAGAGAGAGGTAGCTATCCTCTTGTGCTGTCAACTGACAACAAAATCATGTGACCAAAAGCACCTATCATGAGCCTAGGACCATACAATTTAAAGCTTGACAGCACAACATCAACATCAAGGCAGTAGGCTACTAAAGCGTTTTCCGGTTTGGCAGCGCAAGAAGCAGATTTAAGTTACTGCATATGCACACAAAATAATACTTTACTCGCATAAAGCAAAAGTAAAGTATGAGAATTTGGCTGTTTGGAATCAACAACGATTGCCATTCATCCATCCCGTGTTTCAGATATTACCGCCAAGAGTGTAGCGTGGTCACTTACCGCAATTAAAGTGCTGTTTCTGCTTGGCTCTCCAGGCGTCCCGCTGTCGACAAGCTCCGCGTTGCCTCCTCCGGTTCCGGAGCTTCTTGGAGTCGTTTGATCGGATGTCGGCTGCGGCTGTCTGTGCTTACTCGACCGTTTGGCCTTGGTCTGCAGGCACCGTTGATGCAGCGCAAGGGTCTGCTGCCTTTCCATTTCCAGCCGCTCCATGGCCGTGTTGTCGTAGCGGTTCTCGCAGCTGGTGTGGTGCCGTCGGAAGAGTTCGATTCGACGGCGTAAACGTTCCATTACCGCGCTATGCCGCGGCATGACAAAATCCGCCATCATCAATGATCGTGTTATTAATCGCCGGGGCTTGGATTTCGGTGCTCCGGATACAAGCAACTTTTAATGCGGAATGTGCTTCTTCACTGAGTGGGTGTCTCTACCCCCTGCCTTTTACAAAACACACACGACTGCCACCATTTTTGTCGCTTTCACTGCGAGTCCTTTGTACTCTGTATAAAATGCGATTTTAAAAGAAACTGCACTCTAACCGAGTGCCTTTTCCTGGCAACACAGGTTACATGTTCCCATAATTAAATACCTTACTACATAAGCGTGTAACGTTAACTTTTCAAGAAATATAGGTACAAATACTCTCGCAGTCTCTTGCCAGTAAATACTCTACACCTCCCTTCTACAAACTGCCAACTACTTAAATTACAAACTCCTAATCGCTCAATCGCAGTCTTTGAAGTACCCCGTTCACCAATAACTTATTATAAATCATATCACTTCACCACCGATCAACAGTGAAATCAAATTCACAGTCGAAGACGGAGGTGTTAGTCAACTTTACAGTGCATAATGAATCAATTTAAACAAATCCACCTATTAGATAATGTAAGTAGTGTTGAACCTTGTCACAAACAAACTGCTAAAGGTAAAACAGCAACATTGGTCTCCTAAACATAGAGCTGTTCGCAATCCTAAACCAAGAGCTCAAAAGCACCCTGACTTCCAACTTTCACCCACCGAATTTGCTGACGAAACTGCCCAAGAACAAACTCGAGTAAAGAAGGTATTAAAACATGTTAGTACGAATACGCAAGTGTAGAAAACACCTGTGCATAAACTAAAAAGTTAAACCGACAACAAGACGAGCTTTGTTAGTTAGCAAGCTGCTAACTGCCAAAAGAAAACTCTTCGGAGTCCCTAGCTCAGAAGTTTGATCTGGCAATAGTCAGTAAGATATTTTAAAGACTCGGTGGATACTTATGGACACTCAACAAAATTAAAAAAAAAAAATCCGCTGTGTCTTCGGAGTTCAATACAACCGCCTTCTACAGTACATACACCCAGCCATTTTAAACACAGAAGAACTTCAGCCAGCTAACTTTTGAAACTCTTAAAAGTAGCTCTTTGGCTAACAGCTGATTCTCTAGCCCTCTCTGAACGAAAAGCTAGTTAGATAGCAGTGCTACACACGCTACGGATGTAGCTAGCTTGCTAGCTAGCTAACTAGCTTGGTAACAAAGCATGATACATTCACTTTTGCCCAAATGTTATCTTATTAGTAGTACATCCCACAGAAAACACTGACCGATCCTCGTTCCTTTTGAGACTGCGGATGAAAAAGAAAACAAGACAACAAAACAATCAAACTCTGCCCTACTGTGCTATTTCTATTGTTTTCCAGTGTACAGGCAGTTCTTCGTCGCCATCTTGAAATAAGTTTTTTTCCCTTTTTTTCCTCTCCCTTTTCTAACCTTTGCATCACAGAACAGCGTCACAGCTAAAATCCCTCCCTTTCGCCATGATTGACAGAACAAACAAGCAATGGACTGTCTATACTCTAGAGTTTGTTTAAAAATTACATAAACATTTAAACATTTATTTTTGTATACTAGCCTAATGTTATAAAGAAGTACTAGTAACACATATCAAACGTCGCGTTTTATATAGCACTACTGGTGTAGGAGTAGGCCTAGGCTATTAATAGGTTGAGTCACCATCTAATTGGCCTAGGCCTATATCATTCAGTAGGCCTATTCAAAATATACTCCATGAAATACACATACTGTAGGCTAAATACAGTATCACTGAATAGGGAAACATCTTTATGTGACCCCATCCTGTCACCTTATGAGAGTAGGCTATTTAGGAGCAGAGTATTGCAGGCATTACAACACATATATTGGACAAACCGCAATTAAGACCACGGCTTTGACCACAATTACATATCAAATCTCACTATAACCTTTTAGACTGGGAAGGTAAGGAAGCTGGAGTACCTGAGTTAAACAGGCAGAATGTATGGTATCCTTCCATCCATAAAAGTTCATGAATGGAAACTGTGTCATGAGACAATTGTGCCATATATAGGCCTAGGCTACAAAGCCTTTATCCCTCAAATGTCCTGGCAGACTTTTTATTCAAATATGTGGGTCGAATTCTCCATGAGACTGATGAGCGTCAACAGCGACACACGGTATTGCCTTTACCTTTCCTATAAGAAAATGACACCAAAATTGGAAGGTCAAGGGCATATTCCAGTCAGTGTCACCAGTCTTCACTGATAATCGCATCTTAAGTTGATGAAAAGACTGTCTCACTGAATCTCACTGAAGCAGAGTGAACAGGGCATCCTTTGACACAGTATATTTTGATTAGCTAATGCTGACCAGCATTTTTCAAAAATGCCCTCACACACTGATTGTGCATGCTTTAATGGTTGGAAATTAACAGGACAGACTTAGACTAGAGAGTTAATTTCAAGAAGTAACTAAAGATATGCAGTCTATCTTCCTTCTTCAAGCATTACACTGACATAACATAGTCATAAACATAACCACAAAGCCTTAGCCAATGAAGTCCTCAGCTGACCTATATTATGTAAAATTCAATTATGCAAGTCAAATATGTTCATTTCTCAGTGTACCTAAAAATAGCGCTTTTACAAGACTCACTGCATCACGCCACAACTGTTTGTTACTCTGTGAGCTATTTTTGAACGCTTTTTTTTTTTTTTTTTTTTAAAAAGAGGCCAACAGACTTCTTGCAAGTGCTTGTGAAAGCTCTTCTGGCTCCACACGAAGCCTTGACGTAAGGCACAGTGCACACTGAGGATACGAGAGGTAAGGAAGGGTGTCTGCTCTAACTCAGTGCCCTGGATGACGTGCAATTCATTCAGAGAAAATGATCTACAAACACGACTCGATGAGCACTGGATGTTTTCTGCTCTGTTTCAATCCTATATTTAGCCAGGACTCATTAAATGACTACTACCAAAGGAAAGCTCAAGTCTGATCTTCTTTCAGCCCATACATAACTGCACACGGAATGAATGAATTCAGTGCAGATATATATCATGCCCTGAGATGCAACATAAACTATTACTGTGTAGTAAGATGATTTTTAATCAGATGTCATTTCAGGAAGGAGGAGTACTCAGGACACATCACACACATTATCATTAGTTTTTTATTCAACCAAACAAATGGGATCTCCATTCATAGATGACTGCATTTCAAATACACGCAGGGTCAAAGATGCAGCCTCTGCTGTTGTTTCTCAGACAGGAGTAGCTTTGTATTACTACATTGAAACATCAACTTGTAATTTTCTATAATAAACACAGACATTTAAAAAAATGTTTGAACTGAGGTTCATTTTTTTTTTTTGAGAAAGCTGTATCCCTAGTGGATGAAATTAGCATAAGTTGTCAGTCTCTGTGACACGTTCCCATCACTGAATGTTAACATGCCGAGGGAGGGGAATGTATAAGAGACTCTTTCAGTGCAGGCAAGAAATTACCCATCTAGGAAGTTTCAGATGATGGTGATCAAAGAGAAAGGGGGAAAGATTTAAGTCTCATTAAAGTTAATAACTATGATGAGGCAATCCATGACTGAAGAGTAACAAATATGTCAACAAATAACAAAAAGTGAAAGGGAGCGTGAGCTGGAGAATGTGCTTTCACACCTTTTTCTGCTCGTAGGTTTTTTGATCCAGAATTCTAAAAAGTGTCCCAAGTGTAGCATAGTACTGCAAAGTCAAGTTATTAGAAAGGATCACTATTTCCCCTTTGACCTACCAGGTGAAAACCAAGACCACTGCCCCCCTTCTTGAGAGGATAAACCTCATAACAGCGTGAACTACTTCAGGGGAGGTTGAGAGAAAAAAAAATGACAGCATGAAGAAAACCATTCAATAATGTTAAGTTTTACAGGAGATACCTTTGAAAAAGAAAACACAATTAGGAAGTATTAAAAAACAGAGATGCCTTGTGACCCAATTTCTTTATTCCGCTGGCATGGGCTGTACATTCCATCTCAGTTTCATGGGTAATCCCCTGACCTGAGAAGGAACAGACACAAGACAGTGCCCATGGCTCCAAATCACACTTGTGTCCCTCCCCTGATCCCTACCCTCACTCCCTAACCAACCAACCAGCCCCCCCATACACACCTAGAGGGGTAGACTACTATGTGAGGCTACTATGTGTTATTGGCTTTTCTGGGTAACTTCAGGAGTTACCGCTGATCTCAAAATAATGTGTCACTTCAGAAGCAATACATGCAGTAAAGTGTTCTTTTGAAGAGTAGCAGTTACTCCCAAAGTTACCGGGGTAAGCCTGTAACCTTGCTTCATAGTATAACCTCTCAGGAAGGACCCAAATCATGCCCACATTTATCCTGACAGACCTACAACAGATAGGCTGTTAGTAAAGAATCTCTTTTTATTGGTTGATTTTGTCCATTCTCAAAGCTCCATCCATCCATTCATTCCAATCAGCATAACCAAAAACCAGCAGGGGCTGAAAACGTTGAAGTATTCAAGGAATTAAATGCAGATACAAGGCTCTAAGCATCAAGGAGAGAGAGAGAGAGCAAGAAGACAGTCGACAGACTAGCATGAGTCACTTCAATTTCCAGGTTTGTTTGCAGAGCAGCAAGAGTCAGTGTCTTTTCATTATTTAGGTTATGTGTGCATTTATATTTATTTAAGGAATGGGTGTGTTGTTCAAAAAGTGCCAACTCTTTTCGCTTTGGGGTAAAAGCTCAACGTGTGCTTAGAAACCTCCACTTCTTTTAAGATGTTCTACCAAAAGTGGAGTCTCAATTCATCCACTTGAGTAAAAACAACAATTCCTACTATGCGTAGCATTTCATTTCACCGAATCAGGGTTCGCCCTCCATTTAGTGCCATTTCATTTTTTTCGGGGTGATGAATTCAAACAGGGGCAGATATTGGTGTGAATGTTGGGTGGCCATGTATGGAGAAACAGGGATGCAGCATTTTGCTCTGCACTCAGGGAGCCTCTCCCATGCTTCCAAGTCTGAGTGACACTAATAACAAAACATGAGTCAAATCTTCACAGGTTCACAGACCACGTGAGATGCGACGCGACTACGTGACTGCGATTCTACGACAGGTCACAGGATGGAATGGTAGTGTCTACATGCTGCTACTGCTGACAACTTGGAGCAGGAAATGATGTCACAGGTGGTACACTGGAGGTGACTCACCAATGGCTGTGTAGGCGACTGAGCTAACCGCCCATGGAAAAGAAGCACAGCCGACACCGGAATTTTTTGATGAGTCACCTCGTGCAAGGACACAAACTCAGCAGTCATGATATCACCCAGTCTATCGGCATATTAATTCTTTACTTTCCTTCTCTCGTTTAAGCTCAGAAGACCAATGCCACAATGTCTTCCTGTTCACATGCTGGAATATGTTACAGTACAACTAACTCCTATATTAGATCAAGAACAAAGAGGGAAAAAAAAAAGATTTGTGGATTCAAATTTTTAGAAAACGTAATCTTGACAAAAAAAATTACATATTAAAAAATAAGTCACAGTACATTCACAAAAAAGCAAAACCTTGCATTCTACAAGTAAGGCAGCATTATTCTAGACTAGTAGCCAAACAGGCATTCTCCCTGGACACTCCACTGGATCACATGCAGTTGAGGGCCTAACTGCCAGCCTTGGTACACGGAGGAATATGGGGGGAGTACTCTACGGACTTTCCTGACCAAAATGGAAAAAAGAAAAGGAAAAAAAAAACAAAAAACCATCAAGCAAAAACAAACATTTGTCAGACAGCCATTGTAGAGAAAGCTTCATGGAATGAAATGGTTGAGTCTCGAGACGAAACATGAAATCCCCAGTGGACGTTTTCGACAAAATCAAAAAACAAAAACAAAAGGTATATATGGAGAGGAGCCAGATGTATGCCAAGCTGACAAAACACACACATATATTTATATATTTATTCATGTACTATAAAACCTCTGGGAGACCTCCCCCCCTGTGGTGACACATAGGAATGGGGGCGCATACCAAACCCCAAGTGAGGCTAGGAATGGCAGGGATGACTGGGATGGTAGCTCACTCTGTAGTGTTCCCATAGCTGATAGCTGATAAATACTGTCTGGAGCGATGGGAGGCTGCCTAGAGGAAAGGGATGACACAGAGCAGAGGAGAGGAGGAGAGGAGGGGTCCTAAAGAAGGGCTGAGGGGGTATCTCGGGTTAGTGTCTGCAGAACAGTTGCGGAACAGTATGGGATGATTCTCT
Organism: Alosa pseudoharengus; assembly: GCF_046254945.1. Lineage (NCBI taxonomy): Eukaryota > Metazoa > Chordata > Actinopteri > Clupeiformes > Clupeidae > Alosa > Alosa pseudoharengus. The sequence continues at coordinate 14,309,370 of NW_027468657.1, forward strand.
CTTTTAGTAAAGCACAGTTTCTATTCTACTCGACATAAAGTCATCTCTGAAGTCAACTTCATTGACATGATCTTCGCAATCCTCGTCTACTGGCACTCTCCTCGATTCCTCCTTGTTTGCAGGTCATGATTGCTTTCCATTTCTTCTTATTCTTCTTCTCAGCTGTTTTTCTTTTTCAACATGATGGTCTTCTCTCTGTTTTAGTCTTCTCTTCATCAGGGAAGATGGAGCAGGAAAACAGGACTCAGGAGAGGAGGGCAGGGTAGGGTTGGGGTGGGAAGAGTCTGAGGAAGGCAGGGGCTTTGGGGGCCGGGATGGGGGTCTTAGAGGAGGGGCAGGGGGGCACCGTCGAGGTGGAAAGGGAGGGGGGGGGGGGTAAGGACTGGAGACTGAGGTGAAAGATGAGGCTCATCATTCCTTTCTAACTTTTCTGTTTCTGGGAGACCTTCTCAGAACGTCCTCGTCTGCCTTCTGTTAAAAGGGTCACAAAAAAAAAAGACATGCGGGCGTAAGTACACACAGTGGCACACGCTACACTGCTCTGGCATGGGTTCCTGTGACAGCCTCCATGCCTACATGGGATGGGTAAATAGAGGCACATTCAAAGCTATCTGTCTTAGTGCCTTTACAGTCAGAGGACATTTTATCACAGGAAGAGGGAACTGTTTAGGAACAGTATGATTCCAGAACGCTCCGCGGGCTTCAAAACACCACGCTAACGGTACGGCTGTGTTTACGTTTGGAGTAGCGTATCTGTGACAAATGTTAATAGGGCAAAGGGAAATGAGCAGTCTCCAATGGTGCCAAGGAGAGAGAGCTGCAGCCCACATTGCCACTGAAGCTCCGCACACACATGCAAAATGAAACCATCTTGACTTAGCTCTACTGCAGAAGCCTGTAGCATTAACAGGACAAAAAAAACAATTTTTTTGGGCCAGTATAAACTGGAATGTTGGAGAAACAACATTTTGAAGTTCACCTGAGCACATTTCACCCGTACTTACAGCAGCTTAGTTGAGATGAGACTACTTGGCTCAGTTTTGACCCCTGACCTTTTGAGTGGTTCCCTTACCTCGTCGGATTTGTCTTCCTCGTCCTCCTCCTCTTCCTCCTCCTCCTCCTCCTTGTCCTCCCCGTCTGGAGAGTCTTCCTCGTTTGCTCCCTCCTCAGCAGGACTGTCCTCTAAGTCACTCTTCTTCCCAACTGTCGGGAGAAACCATTCGTCAACACAACACTCACAGGACTTAAAAGCTACAATCTGTAGTTCTGGCAAAAGGCTGCTGATATTGGCCCCTCAGAACTAATGAAATTATACTCCCTTCAGCACTTCTAAGTAAGTATAGTATAAGTATGTATATATACTCTTTTGATCCTGTGAGGGAAATTTGGTCTCTGCATTTATCCCAATCCGTGAATTAGTGAAACACACTCAGCACACAGTGAACACACAGTGAGGTGAAGCACACACTAATCCCGGCGCAGTGAGCACTTCAGTCGCTCCTACTGGTCGGGGTTCGAACCGGCAACCCTCCGGTTTCAAGTCCGAAGCGCTAACCAGTAGGCCACGGCTGCCCCCTCCTGTCCTGAGACCATTTGTCCGTGTTGATTGGCTACTACAGGAGTTTTTTTCAGAGCACACTCAGAACGGTCAGCCCGATTACTGATGACCAATCTGAATAATTTTACATTGGATTAGAGTCAGAGACTGTACCTTTAACACCCATGAACCTCGGACTAAATGAGGACTCCCAATATGCATGAGCTTAAAGGCAACCTTGTCAAACGTGTTTTCCACTCTGTCTATGTTACTGCTTGCATTGTGGTAGCTTTGTCTACAGCGTCACGGCTGAGTACTGTCTGCAGCACCCTGTTATACCAAACACCCCAGTCTGGCATTGGCCTTCAGGTAGCTGTGGTGAAGAAGCTATGCTTGTACCTGTGTGTGTGTGTGTGTGTGTGTGTGTGTGTGTGTGTGTGTGTGTGTGTGTGTGTTTGTGTACAGACCTGCTGGTCCCTCCTCCTTTGCATCTTCCTTCTCCTCCGCCTTCTCCTCTTCCTCCTCCTCAGTTTCAGGCTCCTCCTTCACATCAGGCTGAGGCTCATCGGTCTTCTTGTAGTCTGCCGCCGCTGGCTTCTTCTGCTCAAGAGATCCACAGAGAATGAGATCACATGTGAATACCATATTAACTACATCTTAACACACACACACACACACGTTTATTTCTTTGGCATCCATGGTGTAATGGAGAAAATATCTAAAGCGATAAGTACAGAGATCGTGATCACATGTATAGCTTTACATGACAACTTAACACACGCTCACAACACCCCCCCCCGCCCCTGCCCCGACACACACACACACACACCATGCCCTAAGCTTGGCCCCCATGCTGCAATGGAGCAAATATCGTAACAAACGGGCCCAAATGTGGTAGTGCAGTCAGTGTGGATTAGAGTGGAGCCGCCTGACGTGAAGCAGTGCAGTGGAGTCATTACCTCTGGCCCACACCAGATCAGCCCAAACAAGATAATGAGCCAGCGCAGCCCAGCGCAGCCCAGAGGGAGAGATACAGGGATGACCTCACTCATGTTCTGCACACTACTACACTCCAGCGGTGCTGAGCACACACATCCTGTTGATGCTGTAGTGCGTGTTGTGTGTGATGTGTTAAGCTACACATCCTGTTGATGCTGTAGTGTATGTTATGTGTGATGTGTTAAGCTACACATGCTGTTGATGCTGTAGTGTATGTTGTGTGTGATGTGTTAAGCTACACATGCTGTTGATGCTGTAGTGTATGTTGTGTGTGATGTGTTAAGCTACACATCCTGTTGATGCTGTAGTGTGTGTTGCTGAGCACATGTTGTAGTGTATGTTGTGTTTGATGTCTTAAGCGAGTGGGACCTCCAATTTCCCCTTGGGCTAGTGTTGTCACGATACCAAAATTATGACTTCGATACGATACCTGCCATAAATATCACGATGCTCGATACTAAAACGATACTACGGCGAAATCCTAAGATATCTGGAGAAGAAAGGACTCATACCTCCTCCAAGTGTATTGAGTCATTTGTGTTGAATTTGGTGCACTTTTGTAGTGTGTAGGTCAATTCTGGGTTCTAAACTTCTAAACTTCCTACATAATGATTATTTTTTTATAGTCAGTAAAATAGTAGGCCTAATTTCTGTGATTAAGTCCTTTATTGTTTGTTATAGTTAATTTACATTGTGTTGTGTTTTGGCAATAAAGTAGCTTTAAATAGCCAAACTAGGCTAGATCAAGGTCAGTGTTCAAATTACTGCATGCAAATCACTGAATGCTATGCAGAGGGGCCTAATCTTTAGGCCATCTGATGTACAGTATAGGCTACCCTAGGCCTTCCCGTGTTCATGGGATTTCTTTGACAGTTGCAAAGGGGAAAATGTGAGGATAGTCTTCTTTGCGCCCAGTGTACAAGTACGACGTTCCAACCACTCAGGTCTTCGTCAGATAGGCCTACACCATTACCTGTTGCAATATATCTGTGTGCATTACTACATTACGTCTATTTCTTTGATAACATGATTTGCTAGCACGTACTGTAACAATACGCCGCTATTATTATTAGGACTCAACACGCTTTGGTGGTATTATGCTGTGGGCTTTAATTAGCGCATTTCGGGTAGCCTATCCTACATCTGGGCAATAATTATTGAACAAATTGCAGTCTACATGCCATGACAAATATTACCAGTAGTAGGCTACTGACCGAACATGAAATAGATCGTTTACAAGTTATGGTAATGTTATTCTGGCGTGAACATTGCGCTTTCATCACGTTAGCACCCTATGATTACAGCTCGTTATGTCTCGTCAAAATGATTACAGCTCGTTATGTCTCGTCAAAATTCATTGATGAAGGAAGGTTCGCTTTATCCCAGAGAACCATACTCATTTCACTTAGGCTAGACTAAAACATAAGAGAAGAACTTGGCACTAACCATGTAGTCGTGTTTTCTATAGCATATTCGTTAACCTGTCGTTCTTTGAACTCTTTAAAAATGTTGGGATATGTCTGCGAGGTGTTTTGCCAAGTTCCATGCATAGCCTACTGCTTTTAAATGACTTTGTGTACCTGATGGCTTGCCTTAATTCGCGATGTATCCGAAATAGTTGCAGATTTCACTGCACCTTTTGTTTTATCCACAAGGCCTAGAACTGTCGGCAAAGAACTATGACGTTGGCTGCGCACTCACTCACTCAGAGCTGCCTGCTTGACACGCCCACTTGCCTAGATGCGTGAAAGGAGCAGTGAGAACAGCAGTTCACACAGACACAGAACGTTATTATTTTAATAAAGTATCGATTCTAAAAACGTCTGAAATCGTATCGTTTTTTGCGTGAAGGCATCGCGATACCTTTTTAGTATCGATACACCGTGCAACACTACCTTGGGCATCATGTACAGTATGTGTGTGTGTGCGTGTGTATATCTATCTACACACACACACACACACACACACACACACACAGGCAGAAACAGATAGACAGACAGACAGAGATAAACACACACACACACTCACCTTTCCGGTGCAGCAGAAGACGATGATGAGGACGAGAGGAAGAGCCACGGTGAGGACATAGACCACCCAGAGCCAAGGACGCTCCTCAGCAGCGGTGATCATCTGCTTCACCAGGCCAGGCTGCGCGCACACACACGCACACGCACACACACAGACACACACACACACGCGAGTCAGTCTTAGATTAAATGTTCACTGATATGACAATCATTTGACTAGCTACAAATAGAAAATGTGCATTTCCAGTGAAATCACCTGATGTGTGAAGGAAAAGAGTGAGTCACACAGAGGCAGGACGCAGGGGAGTAAAGACGACACGTACGAGCGTATGAGTCCACATAAAACCAGGGCAAACAAATGTGTGTGAACGGAGTCCTCATCCCCATCATCATCTCCCTGACACGGACCTCAACTCAGTTAGTTCCAGGTCTTTGTTCGGTTTTGTAGTAAGCTTTGGCAAAGCATGCTTTACAAGCCACAGAGGATAAAAATGGGAAGGGGGGGGGAGACCGGCACTTGACCTGCGCTCTACCACGCGGCTCCACACTCTCCTCGGTCTGTGTGTGTGTGTGTGTGTGTGTGTGTGTGTAGGGCTACGTGGGTGGAGATTTATTCTTCCTTCTTGTAAAAAGCAGAGTGCATGAAGCCTGCAGGGGGAACTTCAGAGGCACGACATGCCAGAGTTCTCACATGGGTCTGGGTTTTGTGTGTGTGTGTGTGTGTGTGTGTGTGTGCGTGCGTGCGTGCGTGCGTGTGTGTGTGTGTGTGTGTGTGTGTGTGTGTGTGAGAGCGCGCGTTATAGGTCCGGCAGCTGGGGACACTTACACACTTTCAGGCTTCGTTGAGTCACGCGCCAATTAGACAGGCCACCCAAATCAAAGACACCACATCACCCGCTCCCCCTCCCCACCCCAGGCATCCACTTCACAGCTAGAGGCCTGACTAATCGAGCCCAGAGTCATTACAACATCTGCTCAGCCTTCAATCTACCTTCCTCAAAAACCTATCCAATTTCAGAGCAATGACCCATCTTATTACACAGCCTGATTAACAAGGTGTGGCAAATATTTACATTACGTACAGAAGTGTTCTTTTTCCAGATAATTAAGGTTAGATAACAGTATGAAACATAGACATTCTGACAAAAAACGAAACTAAATCCTTAGCAATGAGTAACAGTCACACAGTTCGCAATCCAGTACCATCAAACACACAAGTGTGCGACTGACCTGGAGGGCTGTGGTTCAAATCACGTGGTTGGGGGAATGTGAACTATTCACTGCAATGCTGGGGGTGGTGTGTGTGTTAGTTATACTGTTGTGGTAAGTAGAATTAGCCAATAAGCCCAAAATGCCAAACATTTCAGGAATTCACCTTTGGGGAGAGAAAAGAGCAGGCACTCGCACAGCGGGATTTGTTTTTCATGACAGGGAGCCAAACACAGTTAATCCTGCGCTAGGCTCCAGCCTACTCACCCCACCTCCCCACTCTGTCACCCCACCTCCCCACTCTGTCACCCCACCTCCCCACTCTGCCACACCACCTCCCTGAGCTGTCCACTATACGGGCACCAGAACCCGACACTGGGCCTCGCCTGAGGGGGGACCACATTAAACACTCCTCGTGTGTGTGTGTGTGTGCTGCAACACTCCTCGTGTGTGTGTGTGTACTGCAACACTCCTCGTGTGTGTGTACTGCAACACTCCTCGTGTGTGTGTGTGTGTGTGTGTGTACTGCAACACTCCTCGTGTGTGTGTGTACTGCAACACTCCTCGTGTGTGTGTGTACTGCAACACTCCTCGTGTGTGTGTGTGTACTGCAACACTCCTCGTGTGTGTGTGTGTGTGTGTGTGTGTACTGCAACACTCCTCGTGTGTGTGTGTGTGTGTGTGTGTGTACTGCAACACTCCTCGTGTGTGTGTGTACTGCAACACTCCTCGTGTGTGTGTGTACTGCAACACTCCTCGTGTGTGTGTGTGTGTACTGCAACACTCCTCGTGTGTGTGTGTGTGTACTGCAACACTCCTCGTGTGTGTGTGTGTGTGTGTACTGCAACACTCCTCGTGTGTGTGTGTGTGTGTGCTGCAACACTCCTCGTGTGTGTGTGTGTGTGTGCTGCAACACTCCTCGTGTGTGTGTGTGTGTGTGTACTGCAACACTCCTCGTGTGTGTGTGTGTGTGTGTGTACTGCAACACTCCTCGTGTGTGTGTGTACTGCAACACTCCTCGTGTGTGTGTGTGTACTGCAACACTCCTCGTGTGTGTGTGTGTACTGCAACACTCCTCGTGTGTGTGTGTGTACTGCAACACTCCTCGTGTGTGTGTGTACTGCAACACTCCTCGTGTGTGTGTGTACTGCAACACTCCTCGTGTGTGTGTGTACTGCAACACTCCTCGTGTGTGTGTGTACTGCAACACTCCTCGTGTGTGTACTGTAAGATGTCTGTGTGGGGTTATGCTCAACTGTTTAATTAGGCCTCTAATAAGTGAAAAGACCAGCGGCACAGAGGCGGGTTCCCCCTCCCTGATTCTAAAGCTCTAGGAGGGGAGTGCAGCCACAGACACAGCCACAGACACCTCCAGGGTTCCGAGAAGGAGCAGCGCATCCCCATGACCCAATAGGGACGTGCAGTCTGTTGACCCAATAGGGACGTGCAGTCTGTTGACCCAATAGGGACGTGCAGTCTGTTGACCCAATAGGGACGTGAAGTGTATTGACCCAATAGGGACGTGCAGTCTGTTGACCCAATAGGGACGTGCAGTCTGTTGACCCAATAGGGACGTGCAGTCTGTTGACCCAATAGGGACGTGCAGTCTGTTGACCCAATAGGGACGTGCAGTCTGTTGACCCAATAGGGACGTGCAGTCTATTGACATGCGTTTGGTCATTTGTCTTCTAATGATACGAGACACAACACGTTTGTTTCACCAGACACATTTCAAAAACAATTGCGATTGTTTAGTAAAAAAAAACAAATCTCTGACAGAATCAAACCCAAATCTCTTATACACATTTTGGCAGAACACTTCTCCCCTTTGGTAACAGTCAGGGACTCTTTTCTCTCTCTCTCTCTCTCTTTCTCCTCGCTTTTGTTTTCCTCTTTCCAGTCTCTTGCTTTCCCTCGTTCCACCCTATTCCTCTCAGACTATCCTCACGCAGAGAGATGCGAGATTCCTCGTCCCGACCGGCCCGCGGGACACGCCAGCGCATTTTCCCATGGGGTGATCCATCCGTCCGCGGTCACACATGATGGAGAGGGAAGGGTGTGGAGTGTGGGGGGGGAGGGGGGGGGGGGTAGAAGCGTTTGAGGGGACGGGTGTGGAGTGTGGGGGGTAGAAGCGTTTGAGGGGACGTGTGTGTCTGAGGGGGGTGGTTGGGGGGGGGTGAGCCCACGCCCTCCAGTGGAACGCCACTGGTTAGCATGGTTAGCCGGGCGGCGCTCGGCGCTTGGTGTGGGAGCTGATCCCTGCTGTGAGGGTAAACAGAAACAGGAGCGGCGGGCGGGGCGGGGCGGGTTACTGGATCGCGCTCAGCGTCATTAGCGTCAGAAGCGAGGAGTCTCGTCAGAAGCCAGGAGGTTCAGGAGGGCAACGTGGTTAGGATTTCGTTTCAGTTCTGCGTCAAGCCAGAGCATGTTTTGAAAAGAGCGATGTCTTTCAACAGCACAGATGCCGTTTTTTGTCTCCGTATAAAAAGTTTTGAAAGCAGAGAAATTTGGATGGTTCCTATTAATCATGAGTGAGTGTAAGTGGGTACGTGCAATTCACAGGCAAAATCCCTGAGAAGGATGAAAAACGATGCCAAGTGAATGCTGAAGAAGATAAAGATATGATATGATATATGATATGAGGAAGGAAACAGGAAGATAAAGTAACCAGACAAAGAATCAAGACAACTGAGACAGACCGAGACATACAAAGCAAGCGGACAAAATTGAAAACTTAAATCAGGAGAAAGCGGAAAAAACAGAGCAATAAAAAGAGAAAGCAAGACATTTTGGTGCGTTTCCTTGAAATGTTCCTGAGCAATCGCATCGCTAAGTAGGTTTGAAAATGAAAGAGTAATGTTTGGGGGCATGTTTTTGGGCTTTTTGTCTACATACTGAGAGGACAGTTGAGAGTGCCAGGAAGCGAATGGGAACGAGTGTTGTGGGTGGGATGGAGGAACGACCGCCGGTTGGAATGGAACCGGGGATCCTGTGGGCACTTGTATGTGGTTGAGATGCTGCCGCTTGCGCCCGAGCTCCCCACACAAGTCTACACTCCAATAGCAGCAGTTATTCCAAAAAAACGCTTTCTGGAAACACGGCCAAAAGAACATGAAGACAAACGGGAAGGGAAAGAGAGAGACAGAAAATGAAAGAAAGAAAGGATTAGAGAGGAAGAAAGGAGAAGAGAGGAAGAAAGGAGAAGAGAGGAGGAAAGGAGAAGAGAGGAGGAAAGGAGAAGAGAGGAGGAACTCACGTCAGCGGCACCCTCCCCCGCCTTCTTCAGGCCCCAGCCGTCGTTGGCCCAGCGCTCGGCAGTGTTGCGGTCGGAGGTGACGAAGAAGTTGTCGAAGAAGATGTCCGAGGACATGGACCAGAGCTCCAGGCCCACAGCGCTGAAGGTGGTCATGCGGAACGGGTGCAGGTCCTCAAAGTAGTCAGGGTTGGGGATCTTCCTGGGCTTCCACACGCCCTGCCAGAGAACAACCACAAAGCCGTGGGTTAAGCTCAGTTAACACATCATCACTTTTGTTAAACACATTCACACTGAGGCCTGTACTGGCTTCAGGTTAGATGGGCATTGATCTAACTCCCACCATCAGGACACAAGTTCCTTGACATTACAGAATTTAGAAGACATTAACACACACACACACACGGAGCAAAGAAACTAGGCATTAAATTTAGCACATGTAAAACCAGGAATGACATTTAGCTCAGGTAACTACCATCAGACGAAAAAAAATCTATTTTTTCATTGCTCAGAAAACACTAAAGGTGTGAAATGGAAGAGGTAAGGAATCTACAGTGTAAGATTTTTGTATGGAGGAATAGTTACCTGGTAGTTGGGGTTGTCAATCATAGGAGGCTTCCACTTGCCCTTGTAGTTGGGGTTGTCAATCATGGGCTTCTCCCACTTGCCACAGCCAGGGGCAGACTCACAGGCAGGGTTAGGAATCTGAGGAGCCTCCCACTCGCCATCCATATCCTCATCCCTGAGAGATGGACAGAGAGAGAGGGAGAGAGAGAGAGAGAGAGAAGAGTGGGTACAGGCAGCAAGAATAAAAGAGGGAAATGGATGCAAACAGAGGGAGAGAGGGGGGGGGCCGAGGGAGAGAGAGAGAGAAATTGAAACGAAAAGAAGAGATGGGCATTTTAATAATGTGGAAGAGCACAAGAGATTTATTCACTCAATTAACACATGGACATCACAACAGCAGCGCTCCAAGCCCTTTCATCTCCCCCCCCCCCTCCCTCCCTCCGTCCTCCTCCACCTCCCCGCCTGCCTGGTGCCGCTGCGGCGTGTGCTATTGTGCCTGGCTGGCAGGAGCGGACGCTCTAATTGAATTCCTCCTCGGATCTGGGACATCAAAGCGACCCAAGCGCCCAGGGCCCCGGCAGCTGCAATCAGAGCGCGCTTATCTGCAGGGTCCGTAAGGAGTGCCAGAGCCTCCCACATCTCTCCAGTCAGGGCCAGAGCTCAGGCAAACACACCACCGGCCACCACCACAGGTCTACTAGACTGGGTCCGCAACCTCGTTTGGGCGTTTTCACGCCTGAAAGTCCGAAACAAGGTCCGCACCAACGTTTGTGTTTAGTTGCATTGAAAACAATTGCTCTGGTTAGTTACACTGCAATTTTTCTGGCGCGCTAAAGAACTTTGCATGACATCCCTGTGTCCTGTCGTTACCACCTACATGTGCTGCATCTCCCTTTGATTGGTTTGTTGACAGGTGTGCGTCTGACGGCGTGTTTTTCCTACCTAGAAGCACCGCTTTTATTTACGTACCTTAATATACTGCTGCCGCGGATTTTCTTTAGCTTCAGAATTCAGATAGCATTGCTCTGCTGTCCTTCATATCCCCTCTCTCTCAACCTCTCAAAAAATGATGTAGATGCATATTAATGCATTTTTTTCAAATTGACTTTTAGACCAAATTGTCAGACCAAATTCTAATTAAATAAGCTATATGATCTCCTCCTCTCCCCGTATGCGTCTGCGGCTCATTTTAGGCTATTTATTATCCCTTATTTGGTAGCTAGCTGCCTCAACTTCCTGTAATTTGTCTGAACCATCCAAAAAGTGTTTTCATACTGCAAACGAACCGAACCATGGTTCAGTTTGATCCAGACCGAGACCTCCTCTTTAAGTCAGACCAAATGTTGGGTCTTTTGATCCCGACCGTGGTCCATGGCAACTTTCTCACCTGCAATTTTGCTTCGGACCAAGCGGTCAGGCTAGCACAACTTAACTAGCGGTCAGCCTAGCACAGCTTAACTAGCGGTCAGGCTAGCACAGCTTAACTAGCGGTCAGGCTAGCACAGCTTAACTAGCGGTCAGGCTAGCACAACTTAACTAGCGGTCAGGCTAGCACAACTTAACTAACGGGCAGGAAAACCAGTGTGGCGTCTGAACACCCCTGACACTCATGCACTCAGTGGATTCAGAAAAATCACAATGCGTCTGTTAACGTTCAACAGGTACCTACATAGCTCACATACAGTTTTTTGTATCTTTTCTGTGACTTCTCTGGGAGGGCTGACTGCAGGATCATGAAAATAAAACCAATAATATGAAGAATGTCATCATGACTAATGTGGGTACTGATGCCGGTGAGGCTCCAGTTGTAGGAGAGCAGGAGGGCTTTAAGCTGGGCTGAGACCACTCACCAGTCCTCGGGTTTGACCGCGTCGGGATCACCGATGTACTCAGGCTCGTCGTCCAGCCAGCCGTCAGGCTTCACGGCATCCTCGTCAGCGATCTTAGCTGGAGCGTCCTCATCCCTGAGGGAGGGGGAGGGGGGTTAGCAAGCCATCTCTTCTATTACTTCACACACACACACACACATTTGTTTTGAATTTCATGTCTTAATCTGTGTTCTCAATAAATCAACTAATCATCATAAAAACCCACTCTGAGTTTCCGGTCATTTCCTCTCCACATAAAACACACACACACACACACACTAACCAGTCCTCTGGCTTGACCGCGTCAGGGTCCTGGATCTTGGGCCTCTCGTCCCAGTCCTCAGGCTTGTGGTCATCGGGATCCTCGATCTCTGCAGGGGGGTTGACTGGCGGGGTGACGTCGGTTAGGAGGCTGCCGCTGTTCACCACCGTCTGGTCGATCAGGATCTCATAGGTGTTGTCGGGGTTCAGCACTGAACACGTACACAGAAAATACAAAAAGGTCAGATCAGTCACAAACCATTTCAAAAGGCAAGTCTCTTCAGGAACTTCAATAATAACCAGTCAACACTACTAGCAGACTAAACAAAAAATCCTGCCTCATAACTGATGTTTGATTGAATTAGGAGACAATGTTCTCCAGCTCACCGTCACGTGTATACACTACTGATAATAGCCGTGCTTAGTTCGAAGTCAACCATAACCTGTGTATTAGGGTTGTGCCGATAGACGATATCATCGTCCATGGTGATGGTTGACAGACATCACAATGGGAAACAACCATCGTGATGCCACGCCCCCCGCATGCCAGGCAGTAATTCCTGCTGTAACATAGGCTAAAAAACCTATCCCTGGAAATTATATTGAGCCTAGAACTGATGCATATGTAGGCTACTTTAAAGGTTGTCAGCCAGGGAGTGCAAAAAAAGGACTATTAGTCTATCTGAAACTACGGTCTTGTTCAAATAATGCCTGATTGTGACATGTATGTGTAATTGTCTTTTTTTTACATGTCTCGCACTGTAGCCTACATTGAACGTAAAATATGTAATGTTTTAGTAGAAAAAAGTACTAATGAATTATTATAGTTACGACTAGAAAATTCTAGCTCTAATATTTTTGCGAAGCTACAGCACTGAAGCGCCAAATGCGTCCTTCACCGTGTTCAAATAAACCATTTCTTTCGTTATAGTTATAGGATCAGAAGATCTCCGTCTATCACTTTAAGGCTTGTATTTCGTGCATTTGGCAAAAGCCCCAGACAGCAGCGGAGTGGTAATCGGGATTCTTATTTGTAAAAGTTGTTCGCCTGGACTGTGTGATCGCAGCCCTTTACTTTCACTTTCCGCTGCCCTCATAGTCGGCATGGCCGGTAGCCATAACGTGGGATGCGTAGCATATGAGGTTGGTACAGACTACTTTTAGATGAGTGACCGTGATAGAAGTCTTAAGTAGCTTTTTTGCTAGGTCAGCGAAGGCTGGCAATGAATGTGTAATATTCCGTTGGTTGGTGCACAAGCAAGTGTTCAGATTCATACGAAGATTTCACCGGAGTAGATCTTGCACACAGCTTCGCCTGGTCAGTAGGCCTATGTCTTAGCGGTCCACTTTCATCAGGCCATATCAAGCCTATATAATATAATTTTTTTATGTAGAAAATGATTTCTGTAAAGATATATGGTAATTAATTAGTGTTTACTAGGCTACACCCCCCCCCCACGATATCATCGTCCACCGCGATATTTTACTGTACACATCGGCAAATGGCAATTAAGGGGACACCTACTGTGTATATGTAGGTCTACTCATATAGCACACATACACTTTTATCCAAAGCATCTTACATATGTCAATCATATTACAAGGCCATTCTCTCCAGAGCAACTCGGGGTTAGGTGCCTTGCTCAAGGGCACAACGGTGGAAGCCGGGCACCTAAGGCACCACGCTGCCATCGCCCCACATGTATGTATGTGTGTGTGTGTGTGTGTGTGTGTGTGTGTGTGTGTGTGTCTTTCCTTACCCAGGGTGTACAAGTGGGTCTTCTTGTCAGTGTAGTATGTGCGCAGGTCAGAGTCGGACTTCTTGGCATGCTTCTCCTCGTACTCGCCCGTCTTGAGGTTCTTGTGTCTGAAGATGAAATGGAGCTTGTAGTCCTCGCCACACTTGTCAGGCCCAAACATGATGGTGTACGGGGTCCTATCCACAAACTCATCCTGTGAATGGCAAAGACAGAAACACATGAGACAAGGACTTCCTACACAAACTACATTACCCATGATTCATTGCAAAATACAAAGGACCCCCCCATAGTGTTGTAACCTTTCTGCTGTTCTTACTTATGTGGAAATACAAGTGCAAATATCAGTGCTGTCTACGTCTGCGCACACACACACACACACACGCCAGTAGCTGAGCTTTACATAACTGTTACATAAGTCCTTAACTCTTTCACACAATCCACGACTAACACAGCCAGCCTGCGCTGTAGGGGCAAAATGTCTGGAAGTCAATGTGAAGACCTTTGGCTTGGGATACAGTCTGTCCCCAGTCTCAGTGGAGTATCAGAGACTGAGTGCAGACAGAGGCTGATGTTTGAGAAGTGCAGCCTTGGGTCTGACTGATGACCAAAACAAAAACCCCAAACAACCCTTTATTTTATTTTATTAGCTTTATTACTTCCCTTGGAAGGGTCTCTGGCTCACCACTCACAGATACCCTCTTCTGGCTACCATAACAATGACTAGCCTGCTAATGCCCCTCGTGGCTTGAGAGAAACGTGACAGCACTTGTTGAAATTGAAATAGGCGAAATTGAGTTATTAAAAAAAGTTTTTATTATTAATTCACATTGACCATAACCAACAAGGGAGAATGAGGGACGTGCTCTTGTGTTCTAGACCAATGTCCAGCACTAACGAGACAGCTGCTGCCCTGGTGGCATCCATGTTCTTCCCAAAAAGCGTTTGTACTAGCAACTCGTACGGGTGGGCATACAAGGATTTACGAGACAAAAGGAAAGGGCCAAATGTTAAGTTCTTTATTTCCTGCAAGCTGCTGTTTGGGTTGTTTTTTTTAAAACCTACAATTTATGGTCTCTGTCTCTTTACATCCTTAAACTAAATCGAATGGGACAAAAAACATACAGCATTCCACATACATACATCATCCTATGCAATTATTCTTACCAAGTTGAGGTCAGGGGTTTGGGAGAGCAGCTTGACGTAGGCTCCGCCACAGTCAATGCCATTCTGGAAGTTCACCTCATACCTGCGAGTAAAAGCACAAAGACATCAATCAGTGCCGAACTAAATTATCCATTAGTATGTTCTGTTTATGTCAAGGGAGATCATTGAAAGATTGAGCAGGTGGATTGTGACTCACTGGACGATGAGGGGCTTAGTATCAAAGGTGAAAGGTCGCAGCAGCCAGGCTGAGATGGCATGGTGTTTGGCGCGGGACTTCAGCACCAGGCCTTTATCTCCAGGGAGTTTGCTGTCTTTCATGTCCTCCACTTCCCATACACCTTTGAATTACACAAACACAAAAGAAATACATTACCCATCATGCACTAGGGAGCTCTATTTACTACTCCTGTTGGTATTATGGCAAGGGTGATTGCCTTAACTTTATAATGAGAAAATAAGTTCAGTATCATTGTACCGAGACTGTGAGAACTGTTCTATAACTTACCATCATACTTGGCAATTTCCTCATCAATCCCTTCCTTTTTGGCCTTTGACACGATCCAACTACAGCAAAAACACACATTAAGTCAGAAAGACAGTAGGAGACAGTAAACAGAAGGAGTCTCTACTGATATGAAAAATATGTTTTTCTTAGAAAGTAAACCAATACACATACCCTTCTAATGTTCCTTTGTCGAATGACTCAGCGAAAAAGTGTTCTCCCATTGGTTCAGGGGCCTTATATGTCACCTACAAGAAACATACAATAAAGCAAAGTCCAGAAGTTGAATCCCATTTTCTGTGACCTTGTTTAAGCTGCTTTGTCATTGTGATTAAGTGGCCAAGCTAAGTTTAATGTTAGCACTGTGACTCGCCTCCTAATCCTCACAAATAACAAAAATAACAAAAAGGTTTGAATCCGACCTGCGGTCATTTCCTGATCCCATCCCATCTCTCTCTCCCACTCACTTCCTGTCAGTCTGCAATGTCCTTTCTGAATAAAGGCAAAAAGCCCCCCAAAAATTGCATATATGGACGACCTGGTATTACGTTTATAGTCTATGCTATACAGAGAAGTAGATCACAGACTGAATAACTTGACCCCAGTGACCCCTCTGCCATGTGCTGCTGGACGGCCCTGAGTACAGCGCAGCCTCTGGTTAATGGGTCACTGGGCTAATTTAGCGTTTGGCACTCCCTCTGCCAGATCAAGATAGCTTAAGGTGTCACCACAGAGTGGGAACTAATCCTGAGTCACATTTTTGCATCTGTACGGAACCCAACGTGAGCCAAATCAGTGCTGCCACAGTGTGTTGGGCTACACCTCCTAGAGGCCTCCATATCACTGACTCATTGAGCGCTCCGAGATCAATAATTACATAGGGATTACATAGGCAGGGGGGAAACAAAATGGCTGCTGTTGTTTGCTTAGCCTCGTCGTATTGGATCCATATCCCCATCCCCTTTAGTCAAGTGACAGTCGTGGAATAATGAGTCAATTCTGTTTTATGCTCCATAAACAGAACCGTGCTCCGCATTTATAAACAAGCATGCACACACGAGGTGACCTCAAGCTAGACTTAAGAGTTAGGCTTACATTTACAACTAGCCTGATTCCTTATCTTGCTGTATAACACTTTATCAGCAGTAAACTTGTTGCATTTTAAAAGCCAACTATCACTTATCACTTTTTTATAATGTGGTGGACTGTCTGGCCAATGTTTTGCCACATTTTGTACATAACGTGTGATCAGCCCAATTGTCTTGTGCAATGACACATTTATAAACAAGCATGCACACACAAGGTGACCTCAAGCTAAGCTTACATTTACAACTAGCCTGATTCCTTATTTTGCTGTACTGTATAACACTTTATCAGCAGTAAACTTGTTGCACTTTAAAAGCCAACTATCACTTATCACTGTTTTTATAATGTGGTGGACTGTCTGGCGCTGTCTGGCCA
Source organism: Alosa pseudoharengus (assembly GCF_046254945.1). Lineage (NCBI taxonomy): Eukaryota > Metazoa > Chordata > Actinopteri > Clupeiformes > Clupeidae > Alosa > Alosa pseudoharengus. The sequence continues at coordinate 14,325,978 of NW_027468657.1, forward strand.
ATGTTTTGCACATAACGTGTGATCAGCCCAATTGTCTTGTGCAAAGACACATTTGGAGGAGGGCAGTTGTATTGTGTGGCGTCCTGCAATGTTCTACCTTTGGCACAGGTGGCGCTGTTGGGGCTTCGTCGCTTGCCTCCTCGGCCTCGGCCTCGGCCTCTCCCTCCAGTATGTCGTCGCCGATGTCTACCTCCCCGTCGTCCATGTCCATGACGTCAGCCTCGTCCTCGTCTTGGGCGCTCACGGACACCTGGGTGCCAGTCCAGCTCAGCGCCAGCAGCAGTAAACACAACCGCACCTTTAGATCCATAGTCTAGAGGGGAGGGGAGAGCGCCAAGTCAGAGGACATGATGGCAAGCCTGGCAAGGCAGCCAGAGCTCTTTGCACTCGTTAATATTAATAGAGGACCAAAAATGTAAAAAGGCAGGGCAAGGATGAGATTTTAACAAAACAAAAAAGCCGTCTCTAACAATCCGATATGACTAAATTTAGAGAATACCTTGGGGAGGCACAACCTTCACTGGTTAGTTTAGCACACACACAGAGAGCAGCCACATTGGCTGATGCAAACACGCTGGCTAGGTTCGGTTGCCTAGCGCTGGCAATCTGACTAAACTTACAGAATACGCTGGGGAGCAGCAACTTTTGCTGGTTAGCTTAACACACACACACACACACACACACACACACACACACAGAAAGCAGCAATATTGGCTAATGCCAACACAATGGCGAGGTTTGGTTGCCTGGACCTGGGTAGCCATCCCCCGGCTACCATCTCCAAGGCGATGAGGACTGAAAAATCTGCACTCTCAGCCTCATGGCCCTAATGAGATTAAATCCAAAGAGATTACATACTCACAGCATGTCTCTCTCTCTCACACACACACAAACAAACACCTTGTACTCTGTGTACCCACACACAGCAATTTAGTAGTGCTATTAAGGTGGATCCATTTGAGCCCACAGTTTGGGCTTTTGTAAATGTGTGGCATCTTACCCTCTCTCTCACAAACACACACACACACACACACACACACACACACACACACACACACACACACACACACACACACACACACACACACACACATAATCCTGCTGGGAGATCACATTGCATTGCTCCTCCATTTAACTTACTGCTTAAGGCAGTGTGAGGATTTAGAGATACAGCATCTGTCTAAGGACAGTAAAACTGGCCCTATGCAAACCTCTCCCAACAACGGTCCAACCAAATACTTTAACCCTGGTCTAAACCCGCTAAAAATGGTAGCATGTGGACCCTACCAATAACATATTTTGAACAGGCCTAAAAAGGATTACGAGAGGACTGAAATAAGAGTGTGGATTGAATGGGTGATACAAGAGAGAATATTACAGTCATCAAAACCCCCTTGCATCACTGTCTTCTAATAGGTATGAGCTCACTCATGCATCCCACCACCAGCCCAGGAAAAGGTGTCGCCGGTTCAGGCCCAGCATGCGACCATTCTGCCCGGCTTTTTGCTAAAGGCGTTTGATCCCCACAGTGCCAGACGCCATATTTGCGCCGGACCAGCTGGCTGGGGGAAATCAAGCGTAGTTGGACTGTTGTGCAACACTTTCATGTCTCTCTGCAACCCCCCCTCCCCTCCTTACAGGACCCCCCCTAACCCCAACCCCCCCCCCCCCCCCCGGAGAGACTATTTGCTGCAGTGACAAACACTGTTCCCCAAAGAGCTTAAATCTCACAGGATTAGCCAACGCAAGCCAAGGGGTTTCCATAGCGCGCCCGATAGCAACCTGTCGTCATGGCGGCTAACCCAAACAAAGTCTGTAGTTGTCATTTCAGCAAAAAGACAACAAACAGAAAAAAGAGGAAGCTACATTGGACAATTTCCATTAGTAGTACTACATGATGTCTGTGTGGCAATACAGAGACATGGTCGTCAGGTTGTGAGGGCTCTTCAGTGGAACACTTGCCCCCCATGAGACTGGAGTGGGAAAGGAATGTGAGGTGGTCCTATGACCTTTTCCTAGTCGTTACAATGTGTGTGTGTGTGTGTGTGTGTGGTGTTTTCATTGTCTTGCCATGGTATTTGCATTATGCAAAGCTGCTTTAGGGGTTTAGAGTAGTCTTTCTAAGAAGACCCACTACCAAATAACTACAAATGTAAACTAAAACAAAACCCTGCACACCTGTCAAAAACATTTGGCTAAATGCACACCCGCGTAAAAAATAACCAAATAGCGCCTACTGGACCAAGACCACCATCACACTAACACAACAGGTGACTCAAACCGGCATGTGGAACTGTAGGAGCCATGAGCCTTCCTAGAATGGGTGTATTAGTAGGGGACAGATTAACCCCCAGAGGGCGCTGCTGAGGCCAGGGGTCTGGGGGCACAGTGGTGGAGTGGTGTAGAGGGGGAGGGGGTGCACACTTGTTCATGTCTGAAAAGCCCCATCTGCTCGTCCAACACAACTGATTGAGGACACTCAAGACACCTGACAAGGCTAATACTGGCAGCTGAGAGCACAATCCATATAGGCTCACTTGTGTTTGAAATAAAACCTGTGTGATCGAGAGAGAAAGGGCGCTTGTGTGTCAGAATGATTGATGTAATGACTTTTGCATAGATTCTGTATATTGCCAATCGCACCCTGTTTATTGCTGCAGGCTTGCTGCTGCCAAACACCATTAAAACACAATCATTTGAACTGGAGAGTGAACGGGAGAAGAGAAAACCAACTAGCCCACATGTTCTATACTTTACACCAACACACAGACCACGCCACGTCATTTAATCATGTTCTACACTTTACACCAGCACACAGACCTCGCCACGTCATTTAATCTGCTCAGCTTGACGCTCCTCGACGGTAAATCTTCACCCACCCCAAAGTCAACTATAAGTGACTGCCACTAAAAGGTGCCTTGCAAGACAAAATGCAAAACAAATGTGTCACGCAGACCGCAAATGAACAGTGTTTTTACAGATGCTTCATTCACACACAAGGATGGGGTGGGGGTTGTGTGTTTGTGTGTGTGTGTGTGTGTCAGAGGGGGGCATCTGTGATTAAACCCAGCTGTCCAGCGTAGCAAGACCGAGCTGTAGGTTGTGCCTGCCTGCCGCGCTGGGCGCTCCCTGGGCAGAGGAAGAGCGCTCGGGCCCGGTCCGTCAACAACACACCGGGCCAGCCGGTGCTTCTCCTCCAGGCAGCACGGCTGTAGCTCGCGCACAATGACAGGCTGTTTACACAGCAACATGTCAGTTAGCCAGCAAGCAGGAGGGGCTTGGGGGGGGGGGGGGGCACCCATATTGGGAGTCGCCCAGAACAAGCGGTTTTTGGACTGGTGAAGCCGGCTGCTTGAGTGAGGGTGAAGAGTCTGAATGAAGAGAGTGTTTGTGTTTGTAGGTGGTGGTGGGGGGGGGGGGGGGGGGGTAAAGGGAAACAGAAGGGGGGGTGGTAACTAGCCTGGGAGGAATCTCTGGAGCTGAAAACAGAATGTATGGGGATGGGGGGAGGGGGGAGATGGCGAGAGAGAGCCAGTTGATGAGAAAAAGAGGAGGGGAGAGGTGGGGGGTATTAGGGTGTAACCGGCAGCCCTCTAGGCATCACTGCAAACAGGACTGGGATGTCAGAAGAAACCCCCCATCCCCTCACAACACAGGCGTTCTCTGCAGCTGACTGATCAGGCTAATCTAGTTCAAAACCACAGCAGGCCCCCTTCACTTGCTTAACACACACACTAAACACTTCACTACAATCTTTAGTTGAAGTTGAGGCTCCCAATGTCACTATAAATGTTTCTCATTGTGCTACAACCATTGCAATGCCTTCCTGCTTGCCCAATTAGTGCACTGAGGTGTGACTGTGACCCATATTAAGATAAATTCTTAAAAAGAGAGGAAAAAAAAAAGGTTTAAATAAAATCTCTCTGCTTTTCAAACACATAAAACTGTTAATAAACAACTACCCTCTTCAAAACCCTGACCAGTCTCTAGGCCTAACTCATCCACTGCCACCAACCCCCAAGCTGCAGCTCTCGCTCCACACGACCCCTCTGAGAGGCGATGTGCCGATGACAGGCTTGAGGGCCCTTCATACTGAGGGCCTGTGAGACAATAGGTTCTGAAGTAAACGTCATCTGGCCTGTCTGTTTATAGCTCCGTGTAAGTGTAACAGAGATAAGGTTTGCTATTTGACTGCACTACTGGCCTAGTTTGACTGGCCAAATGTTTTATAATACTTTCATCGATAGTAGCTCCCCTCAGCAACCTTCAGTGTCCACAGGGAACAGGCTATATTATAAAAAAAGAAGGGGGGAAAAACAGAGACATTTCTTTATCAACCATAGCACAGGGACCTGCTGGGACTCGCTGTGCAGCAGAGAAGGAAACAGTGGTCTCATATATATATATATATATATATATATAAACTCAGAGCGCGCTTTGGGCTGCTGCAGACTTCCTGTTGTGTCTATGTCCCAACACCATTCAATATCTAACCTCATGCTGCAGGCTGATAATTATTACCAGTGTCTTAAGTTGTTTAACTAAGAGTTAACTTACAGTTAACTGCATTTTTAATCCCAGCAGTCCCATGCTAGTAGCAGACGACAAGTGAACACGTTGCTTCTGCTATTAAATAAAATACAGTAGTTTGCGAAATACTAACATGTCAATGTTTGGTCACTACTTTCTCATTGCAAACAATTGGTTACACTTTCATTATAACACGTAACAAATAGCAACTGCCTCCCATTCGTTCTGAAACTGAGAGACGGAAGTGACTAAAACTGGTCTGTCATCTTCATCCAGTTCGCCTAGAATCCGATTAGGTACTCTTTACATTCGCGGTAGGCTATCAGATATTAGTTCATTGATCACCACACTGCACATAGTCCATACATTACAACAGCGAAATATAACGTTGGTTTGTTTACTATGACAGTTTAACATGCATTGTGTGGCACATTTTGACAGTGTTTCTAGCAAGGATGACGTTTACCCTGTAGAGTTGAGGTAAAATTGCCCCTCTACGCAGATAACAAAATCCTAAAATTGAAACAAGATTCTACTGACCAGCACAAGGTAACAGTTGAAGAGAACTAAGTTACAGCTAGCCAACTAGCACTTTCGGTTCGGTAAGTCATTATAATACCGGCAATGTGGTTCTGGTGGTATCAACATCACCAACGAAAATTACTGTTTCGATTCATTTGCTTTCGGAACATGTGAACACACGTACTCTACGGGCCAGTGTATTCATACATTTAGTTGAGATAATAACAAAAAACATTTCCAAGCAAATAAAGGCTGCCCTCCCCCAATATTAGGTAACGTTAACGTGAACGTCTCACCAAAATGATCTGTCTACTGAAGCAACCAACAAGAAATTATACAACTCTATCTTTAAAAAGAAACACTAATGTTAGGTGTAATAGAAGCCACTTAGAGAGGTTGATTTGCTGCAATAATAGTTGTTCAATTTTGACATGGCACCAGTACCAACTAGCTTAGCTAGCCTAATTAGCGAGCAGAATGGCCTTATTGCTAGCTAGTCATGCTAAGGCCACGCAGATGACCAAAGTATATACATACGAGCTTTACTTGGTCACACAGCATTGTTAAAATATGAATGCAATCACATGCACACTACACATATTCTAAACTCCCAACACAGAACCTTTTGAGGAGAAATAAGTGCATTTTGGTTGCAATTACCAACTCACCCCTGCTCTCTGTTGTAGCTAACCGCCTGGAACTACTGCGGGATCACGTGTGACTTTGGAGGGTGAATCCTCCAAATGTGGCTCCACCTACCCCTCACATGATAGGATTTCGCTCCACAAACGTCCACGCCCACCAAGAATTGTCAGCCTGGCATTGTTTAGAATATACGTCCGTCAAAAGACCGTAGATCACGCCTCTAACCTGAACCTCGTGGACAGCGATAATTGGTCAGCAAAGCAAGAGGAAATAAAGCACCATTGGTTGATCCCTTCAGTCGATCCAAAGCTTGGGCAGGCCTGGAGGAAGTGAGGGGGTTGGGTTAAGAAACTGGATAGATTTCTTGGCATCCAGGCAGGTGTAATATCTTTCTTTTAACTTTTACTGTCTATGGTAATATTACTGTTAATCTTACTGTTACTATTACTGTTATAACTGTTATAGCAGTAAGCTATTTTGTTTTGTTGAAAGTTGGAGGGTAGGCTACAACCTCCCCATTCCAACCCTTATGATCAATACACAAAACTCATTTGTATTTCAAATGATTACATTTTGGCTTTATTACAATTCACAGATTGGATAGAAGATAACATCATTAAATATAGTTTATCTAAATGTTACAAAATACAACACAATGCATTCCAGTGCATTTTACAATCTTACGAGAGAAAAAAAAAGATAGGCCTAAAAGAAAAAGAACAGGTCTCTGCCAGGACAGGAAACAGATGTTAAGTGTACATTATTTGGCCAGCCCCCACGTCTTAGTTCTTTGCAGTGAAGGACCTACTATACCACACAATACTTAGCCTACATTTGGGCCATCGGTTTGGCATTAGGCCTCCTTGTTACAAGCAGCAACCTTATACAGTCCAATGCATATCAGACAAACTCCTGTTATATCCTCACTGGAGTATTCTACAGATATAGCCTACTTAGTCTACATACAGTACATCAGCCGCATAGCTTAACTCCCACTTATACCTTTACTCTCCTGACAAAGTGAAAACCACATTAGCTGCATTAAAAATAATGCCTTTTTGGTTAGAAGTAATATTTCTGTGGATATGCTGTCCAACAGTGAATTGCCCAATAAACCATTTATGACTGTTTTGCCAAAGACGGCACAGCTTAGGTGTAGGTGTCTTTTGTGGTATTTTAGACAGAAAGTAAAGTGATATACAAGCATTGCTTTACAATGCTTCAATATGTGTATTTGAATATTCCATTACAGTTTTAAGATAATGAATTGAAATGGCCAGCTATTATGAGTAAAGTAATTTCCTTCATGTACCTTTATCTGTTTAATAACCCAAGAACACACATGTCCCCTCAAATGTCTCACCAGTGGTGCGGCTTATCTGTGTGGACTGTAATGTGGGAAATGTTCCAGTGGAACCTGATCTTCCGGATCCTAACCACCCAACCACCCCCAAGAAAACGGTCAGGATTTAAATTGACAAACCCAGGCTGGTGGTGGTAGAGTTGAGTTAAGGTTCCCCCACCCTTTTACTGTAAGGCGCCATGAGTGTCTAGATAAAGCACTATATAAATGTAATGTGTTTTTATTGTTGTTAATTCTGTGATGAGAAAACAATCGTGTGTTTTTGATTATTGCTGTTGTAGCTGGTGGTGGGGAGGGGTTGTATGGGTGTGAATCTAAGAGAAAGTTATTCGGAAGAGACAGACCCGAGTGAAGGGTAGATTAGGCTCTCCACAGTAATGATTAACACTAGGCCTGTTCAGGCAGGTCCTGTACGTTTATGACTTTACTACTGCCAGCACATCAGAAACATAAAGTGATATCCTCAATACGTTTACTGCAGACTGTCTCTGGTGTGGGCAGACTATGCGCATATGAATGTCAACACTGCATCTCATCAGTTGATATGTCCGTTTCGAGTTTCAGGGTTTCTGACCGAAGACCGCACAGAGATGCATCGGAGGGCGTTTTTCATTTTTCTCCCGCGAGCTCCCAGGTCGTCATTCCCGTCTGTTCTGTTTCATCATGGTGTATCTCACTTCCTAATCCCATTCCCAGCGCTGCTGACCTATAACTCCATCTCATGCCAGCTGACCCTGGCTGCAGCTAACTTCAAGTCACATTAAGGCAAATTGCAAGCAGAGAGAGAGAGAGAGAGAGAGAGAGAGAGAGAAAGAAAGAAAGAAAGAAAGAAAGAAAGAAAGAGAGAAAAGGGAAACATGATTGCACAGATGGCCTTGCTAATGTAATCTTCTATCCATGATCTATGCCTCAAAAGATCTAGTTTATGTGTGTGTATAAAGGAGCAAGGGCAGAGAAGGAAGAGGAAGATGCTTTTTTCTAGAAGAATTAAATAGTAACTAGGTTTGAAGACACTTTTTCGCATCACCCTGTCTATCTAGACTCTCAGAATTGACTTTGGGACACTCACTAGACCTGTACATACAAGCACACATTTACGAAGATCAAATGCATGTATGTACTTCAAATATGTATAGTCATGAAAACGTATAACTAATACATATGGTAGGCATGAGTAAAACTATTACTTTGAGGAGAAAACTAGAATTAGAAAATTATATAGAAGGCATTTTTTAATTTAGCAAATGAAAGATTAATTAGGTAGGAAAAATCAAGAGCAAAGTCTTCCATTCCAAAAGCAGCACTTTTAAATGTCGTAAATTCGTCAAAGGGGCGAGACAATCCAGCAAGCCCAAGGACGATAACCAGTGTAATTACAATTACAGAAACATGAGCGTATATACACATAAATACAGTTTATAAAATTCAGCGCCATCCGTCCTTCCCGTAGACACGGTCGCTGTCATTTTTCAGGCAAAAATGTTCCCTTGCTTTCTTGGGGGATGGCTGACCGTGGCATCTCTGACTTGAGCCTGGTGTACCACCTTATCGCCAGCAGGTGGCAGCATTCCACCATGTTAAATCACCACTGCGCCAATGCCTGGGATGAGCAGGCGGAAAAGGCCTCTTCTCCCTTTGCCGAAAGGCTGAATGGATTTGTGAGGTATTGCTGTGAGTTCGCTCATTCTGCTTTCTTGATGAATATCTGAAACAAAAGATTTTAGAATTTGTTGGAGCCTAGAGTGTTGTGGAAGAGAAAATAAGCAATGCACTATCCCCCGTTTATCAAAAGAAAAGGCTATATTGCATGGTGACTTTTTTTTCTCACCTCAACTTTTGTAATAAGATGAGGGGACCTCCTACATACACACACACACACACACACACACACACACACACACACACACACACACACACACACACACACACACACATACATACATACATACATACATACATACATTCATACATACACCTGAATGGGTGGTCAGGTATGGGGCATTAACCCTACTAGAGAGGATGGGACTGTGGGAAATGACCCGGTCTACCTCACTAAGGATGACCCAGACAGGGGAGTCTGTCAATATCGAGAGCCTCAGGGCCTCTAGAGGACCAAATGTGGGATCCACCTCTCCCTCTGCGATCCCATTCTGGAACTTTCCTAAGAGAGAGAGAGAGAGAGAGAGAGAGAGAGAGAGAGAGCATGAGACAGAGCAAATCAAGCATTGCTCTTTTTTCTGAAGAACTCATATCACATAAAGGGAGAGTAGGCAAAATAAAAGTAGAAAAAAAATGGCAGGAGCTCCTCCTCTAATGAATTCAATCCTAGAGTTGAAATGAACGTCTCTGAACGCAATGGTACTCCATGCCAAAGCTCTGAGGCACAGATGCCATATTAATTGATGATTTCTTTTTTTGCCTCTTCGCAAAGCAAACCACTGCTAGCCTATTATCGATCGCACCCCCAAGACAATTTCATGAATGAGATGGAGTGCTTTATTGTAATTTATGACGACGGAGAGGGGGTCTCTTAACCCAAGGGACTTTCGCATTTGTTTTTCCATGGCAGCTGGCTGCAGTGGGCCTTGTGGGCATGGTCAGGCAATCTCCCCTCTGGCTCCCTTGAAAAGACATTAACATTGCACAGAGGGTGCTGCTTTGGCCTGAGTCGCGTCGGCTTGCATAAGCAAAGTCATACATCACACTTTAAGTGGTATGGGTAGCAATCCCCCCCCCCCTCAACCCCACTCCCATCCCCATCCCCACCTCATTCTTAAAGGGCTGCAGACATTTTGTTTGTTAAGCAAATTTATGATTCCTGGTTGTTGTAAGTTGTGGAGTTCTTCCACCCCTGTCCAATTTACATGCCGTTTCCTACTTGCCTTTCCCTTTGGCAGAGCATGGCAATGTTTTTAAGTCTTGAGCAAGCCGGGGAGAGAGAGAGAGAGAGAGAGAGAGAGAGAGAGAGAGAGAGCAGGAGAAGGAGAGTGGGGGATAAAGAGAGATTTGTGGCTAAATAATTGCATCTGGTTTTTGAATACTTTCAAGCCAGCTGAACATCAGGTTAGCACTCCAAACACCCCCCCCCCCCCCTAAACAACCCCCATCCACATTCCCCCATGGTGGAGAAGCAAGCGCAGACAGGAAATCACTGCTTTGGCAAACCGCTCTAATTGTGTGAGATGGATCTGCGTCAGCGGTGGACAGCTTTTGGCAAAATTGGCTCCACGAGATCTGACCAGACAAGATCTGAACGGCTCAGCAGAACAGAGGCACGAGACGAGGACACTGTCTGGAACGGGCCCAGGGCAGGCTGGCCAACGCCGGGGGAGGACAGAGGGGTCCAAGATGAGGGAGACAGACGTGGATCATAGGGGAGACAGAGACGCAGACTGGAGCAGATGGAGAGAGAGCTCACCTATCCTGATGAAGCCATCCTCAGTGCGATGATACTTAGGCGCTTTCTCCCGGCCTTCCTTCAAGGCTTCTTTCTCCGACTGGATATTCTGAGAGCGCAATGGAGAGGCAGAAATAGAAAGAGGTAGAAAGAGAGAGAAAGAGAAAGAGAGAGAGAGAGAGAGAGAGAAAGAGAGAGAGAGAGAGAGAGAGAAAGAGAGAGAGAGAGAGAAAGAGAAAGAGAAAGAGAGAAAGAGAAAGAGAGAGAGAGAGAAAGAGAAAGAGAGAGAGAGAGAGAGAGA
>NW_027468657.1:14341735-14346735 GCF_046254945.1 Alosa pseudoharengus
TAATGACCTGCTAAAGATCTGCTTACCACCCTGGACCCCTTCCAATTCGCCTACCGTCAAAACAGGAGCACGAAAGATGCCATCTCTACGGCACTTCACTCTGCCCTGTCCCACCTTAACAATAGCAACACCAATGTAAGAATGCTGTTCATTGACTTCAGTTCAGCATTCAACACCATCATCCCCTCCAAACTGGTCACCAAACTCAGTGAACTGGGCATCAATACCTTCGTCTGTAACTGGATCCTGGGCTTCTTAACCAACAGTCCTCAGTCTGTTAGGTTAGATAATCACACCTCCTCAACCATCACACTGAACACCGGCGTTCCACAGGGATGTGTGCTGAGCCCACTCCTTAACTCCCTCTTCACCTATGACTGCACACCTGTACATGACTCTAACGCCATTATCAAGTTTGCAAACGACACTGTGGTAACTGGTTTTGTCAACAACAACGATGTTGACGGCTCTCAACACCAAGAAGACAAAAGAGTTCATTGTGGACTTCTGGAAGTCCAAAGCTAGCACACACCCCCATTCTTATCAACGGGACTGAGATGGAGCATGTCACCAGCTTCAGGTTTCTGGGTGTCTACATCTCTGAGGACCCTTCTTGGACCTCTACCCTGATCAAGAAGGCCCACCTGTCTCCTCAGATTCTGGTGAATTTCTACCGTTGCACCATCCAGAGCATCCTCGCCAACTGTGTCACAGTCTGGTATGACAACTTCTCTGCCTACGACTGGAAAGCAAAGCACTGAGTGTGGTGAAAACTGCCCAACGCATTCATGGTTCCTCACTCCCCTCCATCAACGCCATTCAGGGCAAGCGGTGCTTGCGTAAGGCGCGCAGCATCATCAAAGACTGTTCTCACCCCAACCTAAGACTGTTCACCCCGCTCCCCTCCGGGAGGCGTTACAGGTCTCTCCACACCCGAAGCAGCAGGTTCAGAGGAAGTTTCTTCCCTGCGGCTGTCACCCTATTGAACTCAAGCTCTGCATCCCGGTGACATCCAACCAACTACTCTGTACTCTGCACAATGACAATAAATCTAATTGAATCTAATCTAATCTAATATAATTTAATCTCACGTAAACTGAGGAGTGATCTAAAATCTTCTGAACAGCAGTCAATTAGCAACTTTACCAAACTCCCCGCTGTGATCAGAGAAAAGATGGCTGCAAATCACCAATTTGCTGGTGAATTTTATTGTCAAAGACATTAGACAGTAAATGGAAAGGGTAGTGTGTTTAGACATTTAGACTTAATAATAAGAAATAGTTGGGAAAAAGGTTGACATGGCAACAAACCACCAATACATCATGAATGTAAATAGTCTAGCCTATATAGCAGAGATAGAGACTCTAGAGTCTCTAGCTAAACAGCGAGGATAACTGCATATTATAAATGATGATCAGCACTTGTTTCATAACTAGAGGTGTTTATCTTTGGAAAGGTGCAAGATGATCAGCCGTCAACCTAAGAATAACAATACATGTTAGTGAACTGTGATTAAATTACAATGGGAAAAGTGAAACACCCCTGCAGGCATAACAGAATGTATGATTGCTAGTAGGCGTACAGATTATAGTTTGTGTTGACATTTCAATATGTTTTATTTTGCACTCTTTTGCAGTAATTTGTCCTGTGTTTTTATCAGTGAGGTCATCAGAGGTTAGTTGACGTCAATTAATGTCAATCAACTTAAAAAAATATCATGTTGTGCAACCCCTAACGGGAAGTAGAACGGGCAATCACAACACAGGAGGTAGAATCAAACATATTAGAAAGCTAGATACCGCATTGGGCTCTAGAACGTATGTAAATAGCGACGCCATATTGGTGGGGGCAACAATCACTGTAGGTCAATAGAGAAACATGTGACTCTGACTGGAAATCAGACAGGTGTCTCTGATTGCCGGCATATGTTGCCCATACATAGACAGTAAGGTGTTTGCCCCCAGCAACATGGCGGCCGCATTCACAATGCCACCTAATAGAACTCGACGGATGATGCGGTATCTAACTCAGGATTGAGTACAACAGGAAGTACAAATCTGAGGACCAATGGGGAGCTGGGAAGAGTGACCAATGAGCTAGGGGGACAAGGACAGAATAAAACAGGAAAACAAAAGTGGAATAGTAAACAACAGAGGGGGACTGAGAAAATGCAGTAACATCAAGACTATTGGACAGCATGTCCCCTAAATTAGACAATCACTAGGTCATGATAGCATAGGTCAATGAGACTTTGACTGAGAACAGCCTTACTGCCACGAATCTCCAAAGCATAGATAAAACCACCAACAACCAAATAAATAAACTAATAATAGTCTTTGGCTACCAGGGTATGCAAAATAAAAAGATACAGGCATGTTTTTCTAATGATTCCTTCTCACGTATCTGATGCAGGATTCACCCGTCAGGTTTTATCCATTGAAGATTCCCACACTGCAAATTCCCACACAGACACACACTCTCTGTTTGACTCTGAGGGACTAATAGGAGTCTTTGAAGCCAATAGGCTGGAGGTTTCATTTAAGAGAATAACCGTATTCAGTGACCGAAAATGAGTTTGCATGTGGACGAAAGGCTGAAACATTAAAAAAAAATGTTTCAGCTGCATGTGGACATGGCCTTCCCCAGTCCTCACCTTCAGTTTCTGGATCTTTCCAGCCAGAGAGGAGTGTGTCCCCACGTGCTGGAAGAGGGAGGGCTTGAAGCGGATCCTCAGGTTGGCCTTCTGCCGATCACAGTGTTTCTGGAAGCCAAACACACCATACAAATAACACGCTTAGACAGGATTATGACAATGACCAGAGACCTGCTAATGGTTTCTCATAACTCTCTGTGTGTTTGTGTGTGTATGTGTGTGTGTGTGTGTGTGTGTGTGTGTGTGTGTGTGTGTGTGTGTGTGTGTGTGTGTGTGTGTCTGGAGGGATAAGTTACACCATGACCAGGCAAGATTGGTGTCAACAGCAATCCATCCTTCAAAACGTGACATACTCCAGGACTACACACAATATTTTTAAATCCTACCATATGTTTATTTCTGAAGGAGAGCTAACAGTACACTGTACAGAGAAAATTGTTTTCTTGCATCTATTGATATGTGTTTTAATATACACTGTATAGTTAAAATTTTACATAGACCTCTCCGGAATAAGTCCCGCCTCCGAAACATCCGGATCCACCCAACTTCCAGGCGTCAAATGTCTATGGGAAATAACATGGCGTTTCGAAATATCATACCTGTCAAACATCTGTAGGTGGCGAAGTAGAAAAAAATGGTGGGCCGATTGGCCTACACACTTATGCCATCTTTCCACTGGATTTTTTGATTTTCGGTGCAGTTAAAGTAGAAATATATCAGTAAGAAGCACTAAGCTAACGCATGGTTCGGACGCCGTGACTTCCCGAGTCAAGGTTGCATAGCAACGGCAATGTTTCATAGTTTGTCTTCACCGAAATGGAGTTTGTGGCACCAGAGCCTGTCTACGGAGGTGGCACTAACCCTGCGTGAAATCATCATGTTTGATAGGTTGTTAATACATTCTGAAAATGTTACTGTTCTGATCAAGGTCATGCAAAATAAAGCAAAATCGACTCAATACGACTCTGCCTCTGATTCCTAGTCTGCTTATCATTATTGATTGAAAAGAGGCTGAAAAGAGGCTGAACCTTGCAAACAATTTACTTTTATAGACCACTGAAATCATGCGTGAATCACACGTGAAACTGACCATCACGTTAGGTTGTGAGCGAGATCTAACGCCCTCCTCCGCCCGCGTACATCGGAACTAGCTCCCGGTTAGCATTAATAATCGTTTACTACTTTAACGGCACCGACAATCAAAAAATCCAGTGGAAACCAGATGGCAGAAGTATGTAGGCCAATCGGCCCACCAGCTTTTTCTACTTTGCCACCTACAGAGTTTGACAGGTACGATTTTTTGAAACGCCATGTTATTTCCCATAGACATTCGACAACCGGAAGTTGGATGGATCCGGATGTTTCGGAGGCGGGACTTATTCCGGAGAGGTCTATTCCACTCCATTATAGACAGAATACCAGCTGAGATCAGTTGCATTGTTTTTTTAATCAGGACAGCAGTTTTCAGATTACATTATGTGCTTACATAATTGCAAAAGGCTTCTCCAATGTTTTCTCAGCCTTTTAAAATTATATCAGATTAGTAAACAGAATGTGCCTTTGGAACATTGGATGAATGGTTGCTGGCAATGTAGATATTGCATTAAAGATCAGCCATTTCTTTCTTTTACAACATTAATGATGAAAACAAGGACATTTCTTTTGAATGGCAGTGTATGTTCAGAATGTTAGTCCTATATGTAATGACTGCCTTGGCAATAGAAGTACATATTTGTCATGCACTTTGAATACGAGAGCATGGCAGAGAGAGAGAGAGAGAGATAGTGTGGAGAGAGAGAAAGAGAGACAGAGAGAGATAATGTGGAGAGAAAGAGAGAGAGAGAGAGAGACAGACAAAGAAAGAGAGAGGGCCAGGCGTGTCCACTCACCGCGTCCTTCTCCGGGTTGCACACCTTCACCCACATGATGTGGTCCAGCAGCCAGTCGATGGGCTTGTCTTTGTAGAACATCAGCATGAACTCCACGATCAGCGACAGGTCCATGGACTTGAACATCTTACCTAAGGAACACAACATGGTGTGAGATATCACCATTACCAAGCCAGTGCCACATATGACAGAAAAGGTGAGAGGCTTATGAATTAAAAAATAAAATAATTGTTATGTGGAATGACTGGCACAGTAAGGATTTTGGTGAAACAGATTTGGAAAGACAGAGACAGATTTGGACACAAGAGACGCTAGCTACAACGCAAAGCTAATCGAAACAGTGAAACACAGCACAAATAATCACACACTGCAAATTGCACTGGCTGGCGCACACACACACACGCACACACACACACACTAATACACGCCACCTGAGCTTTTTTTATTGCACCTTTGCA